>NC_132782.1:140913783-141216813 GCF_048418805.1 Vulpes vulpes
AGTTTCTAATTACTGTACACCACTAAGGTAGGTAACTTTATTTTCATTCTTCAAGCATATTTTTCCCCATTTTAATTCCTTGCTTTTCTTCTTTAGACTCAATTTCTTGCTTTTCTTCTTAGACTCAATTTCTGAGTCTAAGCTGAACTAATACTAGTCTATTGAATATTATTGTTTGTCATATCATTCAAGGCATATTGTAAATGTATTGTTCTATGAAGCTTTCTATATTTCTTCTGACTTTGTCCTCTAAATCTGGTTTCGGGCATAATTACTAAAACAAAACAAAACTAGATTTCTTGGACAATTATGGGTATGACCTGTCATTTGTTTACACAAACTTCACTCAAATTTCTGTTATAGAAAGGGTATCTGAGCTATACAAACTCTCTAGTTTTAAGGAAGAACAAGTAAATGCTATTTGGGTATTTCAAAATTGTTTTCTTAATATAGCACAGGGAAGATGGAAAATCACTGCAACAGAACACATTTTCTCTTCTAAGATGGCTATTTTTTTTTCCTTTTTAAGAGGCTTTGTGCCAAGCTGTCCTGTTCGTGAAGTAAAGAACGAAAATGCTACCTACACTGTGGACAAGATAACCTACTATACAGCGTTCATAACGGAAATAGAGCTCAACCACATCATAGTTAAGGAAGAAAACTAAATGTGGCTCTTCCTGCTACCGATTTTATCCAGCAGTAAAGAGAAATCCCTGCAAGTGTTGTTTACACAGTACGAAATCTTTACAAAGTCATAGTGGAGCAAGCCTGCTATCTGACCCAGGCTTTAGGGCTCCTTAAACACCTGTGGGTTTATGGAGTTCAGATGTCTACTAGGGCATATGTGGAAGTTCATTCAGAAACCTGGAGCCCAAATAAAATGATCTGTTGACATGGGCAAGCTGTTTTGTTCCTCTGTAGTCCAATCGTCTTTGGAACCAGAAAAGAGATTACGATTTAAGAATGTGCTCTTTAAAAAAAAATGCTCTTAAAAAAAATCAGATTTAACAAGGAAATGTAGATATATTTCTTTATTTTGTTGTGTGATTTTGATCAATTAATCCTTAAATTTATTTTTAAATTTAAATTTATAAAAACCAGATCATAAGAGGATTTACTCCCCCACATTATGCGTGTGTAAGTAGCCCCTGGCAGGTATACACAAACATCTGGTGAGGGGACCTGGCCCTTTTATATAGAAGACCCACACAATTTAAAACATGAAAACCTATACCCTTTAGAAACTTATACTCCTTAAAAATGATCAAATATAGCCACAAAGTTGTCTTAATTAACTCCATCACAATTGCTTTCTTTTAGGGATTTGATTTGGTCTTTTGAAAATCAGAGACACCGTGATTTAGAGAACTTCAATCTTATTCTAAAGAGTTTCAAATGAACTTATCTTATAATTGTTAAACATGTGTCTTTCCATATGTCTTTAAAACATTTCATGAAAGGAAATATGCTTGAAAATACCTTGTTTAAACTCAAATTTCAAGTCACATCCAATGTAAAAAATAACCTGGTCACCATCTCTCTTATTTTTATACTCTAATCATTCTGTGCCTGACAGTATGTGTGGAAATGTGGGTAAGACCACTATGCCTGGTCTCTTGATTCTGTTTACACATTGCCCAAACTTATTTGTTCCTTCTGGAAAAGAATATGTACTCCTATGCAGGTTTGGGTTTTATTTAAGGTTATCAGTGAAAAAATGAATTACTCTGAAATAAAAAAATAAAAAAAAAGAATTACTCTGTAATAGAAATAGCTATTTGTCAGATAATGATGGGCTCATATATATACTATTCTGCGCCCCCACTCCTTCGCCTTTTAAATTCGCCCCAGGAATATTCTGTTTTTTGTCAATGTACTTCTATGCTTCTAAATGCACAGATGCTTGAGCATTCATCTCGGCTGCTCTTTACTCTTCCTGACTGATTCATCTATCCTATCTTATTAGGATGTAACTATGAATCTTTTTAAAACAGGTTAAATAACATTCAATATCCAAGGCACTGATTACTTTTAACTTTAACTTAAAGGTCTAAAGAATGTTCCATGGGAGGCTGTATAAAACAGACATAGTTTTAGGAACAATTCTATGAGATTCCCACTAAATTTAAGTTCAGGTTTCATGAACATAGAGAGTTGTTTTATCGGTGAGTCCAGGTCCTGAGGATGACAGTTTGTTTCCCTCTGTGGTGTCACGTGGTAGTCAACTTCCTACAGTACGTTTAGAGACAAGCAAAATAAGAAAAATAAACCCACAAACTTGGGTAAATTCTTGGGAGCAGGAGAAGTCAAGGAGGAGACGGTGACAAATTTCAGTAAAAATAGAGTGATATATCAAGTCTCTATGTGCTTAATAGAAAAGGTAAGGATGCGTATAAGATAGGTGTAAGACTTAAAATGATAATTCATAAGAAGGAATTATTTATGTCACGTCTAGAAAGAGAACACTAGCTACTATCTGCGGGTTCATAAATACGAAGTAAAGATGTAAAGATGTATTCAGGCTGTGATATATCTTAACAGTTTTTTATAATTGCTACTATTCCACTAGCACTGAGAGTGATGGAAACAGGAGTTGAGTAAAGGAACTGAAAGTAATGTAACATTGTATGTCAGCTATACTTTAATAATAATTATTTTTAAAAGTAAAAGAAAAATAGTGAACTCTTACAGTATGAAATGGAAGTTTCAGGTATTATGGCTTCATCTTCAGAATCACACAGACCAAATGAGGCATAAATGGCTATTTTGCCCCACTTTATAACAATTTATATGTACAAGCTCAAGACAAGAAAAAAATAGTGATTATGTATATTTTAATTTAAATGTTTTTCTCTAATAAACCTGTATTAGCTGGTAGTAAAAAGAAGAATATATATTTTTAAGGAGTTACTGAAATGAATTCCCCCATCAGCACTTTCCCAAGGGAAAAAAAGGCAGAAATATGCAATGCTTTGTTCAAACATTTTTTTTTTTGGCCACTGACTATATTCTCTTTTTTATGTCAAAAATAACTAGTATCTGTTTCTCCTGAAACCCAAATAATTGATTAATGCCCTCATGGCACTGCTAAAATATCAAACAGTTTGATATTTTAAAATAACGTAAGCCGTATGTGGGTTGGATTTGTTTTTTTTTTTTTTTCCAAGGTAACATTCAACCTTGTATAGATATAGTCTTTATAGGCTGGAAGGATTTGTAAGGACAGGTAGAAGACAGAAAGCTACAGAAAACAGAAGTCATGAACCCAGTGTGTCTGGAAACATCAATGGGACACAGAGACGTGGAAGGTCCTAAGGATTCACTGGTAATAGGCTTGGAAAGATGGGAAGTGGATAGGGGTGAGAGGAAGGGAAGAGACAGCAAAGGACTAAATATTTAGGATGGAGGGTGGAGTTAAGGAGGAGGAAAACAAGGAATCTACATAGGTGTAGCTATGAAATTGTTAGTTGTGATCTGCCTTTTTCAAAGTGTTTTCTGACCCTCTTCGAAAACCAGTCCATACTGTAAATGGGGCCAAAAGTGGGTTAGGGAACATTGTAACCTCATTTCACCTTATTTAGCTATGTGCCAGAGATCTCAGCAGGTAGTTCAATTAACTCCCACTAGTTAAATGAGAAGAAAATGAGGTTACCCAGATTAACAAAACACAACCCTTGGTTCTTCTCCAAATCCGGGGGAAGGAAGGCTCCTGGCTGACCGAGCTGGTTCAGCCCTGGGCAAGTGCCCATTTGCCTAGGGGCTTCTGAGCTAAGGGCCACCATGTTCCCTGCAACCTCACCAGTGACAGTGGAGACAACCTCAAAGGCTGACTAAAGCATTCAAAGTGATGCTGGCTATTGCATTCTTCCAATTTCTTTCTCTCTCTTTATGGAATTAATGTATAACCTCCATGGGGATATGTCTCATGGGATTTTACATCTCAGACAATTTGAATAGGAAAGTTGTGATTCCTAAAGTTTGAATTTTGTGAAATTATTTCCCTAGTGACAGTTTATTGGGTTTCCTATTTTAGGAATCTCAATTTTGGGCAGCCCAGGTGGCTCAGCGGTTGAGCGCCGCCTTCAGCCCAGGGCCTGATCCTGAAGACCCAGGATCGAGTCCCACGTTGGGCTCCCTGCATGGAGCCTGCTTCTCCCTCTGCCTGTGTCTCTGCCTCTCTCTCTGTGTGTCTCTCATGAATAAATAAATAAAATATTTAAAAAATAGGAAAAGAAATCTCAATATTTATTATTTTCACAAATTATTTTCCTATGCCTGCAGTTATTTTTTAAATGTTTAAAATAATTGTCACCAGGGGCCCCTGGGTGACTCAGTCTCTTCGGTTCAGGTCATGATCCTGGAGTCCTGGGATTGAGCCCCATGTCAGGCTCCCTGCTCAGCAGGGAGTAGGCTTCTCCCTTTGCCCCTCACCCCTCTCATGCTTTTTCCCTCGCTTGCTTGCTTTCTCTCTCTCAAATAAATAAAATCTTGAAAAAAAAAATTGTCACCAGACACTGACAGAAATAACTGGAAAATACCTAATGAACACATATATTTAGTGTTATCTGAAGTTCAAATTAAATATCTTCAATTTGTATCTATTTTCAACTTTAATGAGTAGTTCTATTGACAGGGACTGGTTTTAACAAGTAAAGAAATGACATAAATGCTGAAATACACAAAAGTTCTAATCTGGGAATACAAAAGTTCAGAGTATCTCTTCATTACTGTAATGTATATGTTGACAGAGTCACTACTCTTAAAAAGTAATAGTTAATTTATTTTAAGGCAATATATCACGTGGTTGGATGTGGGCATTATCATCAGACTGGTGTAAATTCTTGTACTGGATAGCTTTGTCTCTGTGCCTCAGTTTCCTCATCTGCAAAATGGGTTTAATAAAAACTATATATCAGATAATTTTGTTGTGAGGATAAAATAAGTTTACAAAAAACACAGTGATTACATAAGAAATGTTGGCTCTTGCTACTAGTCTATCATTATTAATTATGTAAAGTTTTAAAAACTGTGTACTTCCTTTTATCAATGTTTATCTGTACCTTCTGCTCTTAAAAATATTTCTCATCTGTTTTATAAAGTGGTAGGGTAGCCTTACACTATATGTTCTAAAATAAAACTTCTATTTGCAATAAAACTTCTATTTCACCCTGCTTCAGAATGAATTATCAAGTTGAACATCATACAGTTCTTAGCTGAACAACTGAGACAATTTCGGTTTCACCTAGTGATATTAGGTTGGGCATCTCGATTTCTGGTATAAAAGAGAAATGAAGTTAACTAATGATTAGCGAACTAAAAATTTACCCTATTACCTTATTTAATCTTTATAATAGTCATGCGAGTGCAATATTGGAGAAGTTCAATTACTAGGCCAAAGTTACATGATTGATCATGTCTGAGGCCCTTACGAATGGGCAAGGGCTCCTAGTGGCCCTTTGGTGGTGGTCGACGAGGCAAGAGATTCTGGATGAAGGTAAGCAAGTCAGCCTAGAGCTGCTTAGTGGGTTTCAGCCTATAGAACAGGCACTAGGCTTGGATCTGCAAACTCTGCCATTAGCTGGGTGACCCTAGTCCCCAACTTAGCTTGTCTGAATTTCAGTTTCCATACCCATGATAGGCAGAATTGTCATGAGAACTAAATTAGATAGTGTCCAGAAGATACTATGCATACAATTTAAGGTGTCATTATGACATGTAATGATAATTTTATTTATTTATTTATTTATTTGTTTATTTATTTATTTATGATTGTATTTATTTATCAGAGAGGGAGAGAGAGGCAGAGACACAGGCAGAGGGAGAAGCAGGCTCCCTGCAGGGAGCCCAATGCAGGACTTGATCCCTGGACCCCTGGACCCTGGGATCACGACTTGAGCCAAAGGCAGACACTTCAACCACTGAGCCACCCAGGTGCCCCTATAATGATAATTTTAAAAGGGTGATTGTGAAGTTGAGAGAATAAAGATATTTGGTAAGTGGCTTCAGATATTACACAAATACAAGGTAATTTTAATTTGAACTATTTCATTCGTTACTGCCAAAGTTTAGTTACCTGATGCCTAAAGACCACATAAAGGAGTTTACGAAAAAAATCAAAGAAAAGACAAATATTTTTACCGACAACTTCAGTCTTGGGGGCCAAAGCCAAGAGATGCATACAGACTGATTATAAAACAGATTAAAATGTTATTTATGTGATAACGTTCAAGCACGATACACATCAAGATAATTTATAAGAAATGAGTTAAATACTGATGGTGCAATAACTGTTTAGGAAAATAGAAGACATAAAGTTGGTACACGTTCACTGTGCAGTCTTAGATATTAGCACCTGTGTTATTGAGGAAGGACTGCAGTAAAGTGGAATGCATCTAGTAAGCCTTCCATTTTTCCCCATTGAACAAGAAAAAAAAAAAAAAAAACTCAAATAAATGCATGCAGATGCCAGCATTTCTCTCATGTCTTGCACTGATCAACAAGCACCACCAAAAATGCTCAAAGCAATCAGCACAAACTTTGAACCACAGAGAAACAGTGATGGCCGTGTGGAGACTTCCTTGGGGTGCATATCATTAAGGAGAATCTGAACACTGCTACTATTAGTAAGACGACAAATTGTAGCCGATCAAACCAGAAGGAGCCTTGAATGTATTTGCTGGGAATTGCTTAAGGCTTAAACACCAGGGACTTGAAACAAACTGTTCTTATCACCTTTTTCCAAACAGAGATTTAAATTTACAATGAAAGTGCCAGCACCAGCTGCACTTGACGAAAGCACCACATGTCTCCATAAGCCCCAAGAAAATGGAATGGAGCCCAGTTCAAGCTGGAGGTGTCGTAGTGCTCTAGCCAGCTGGGTGACACCAAGCTGAAAGTGATGAGGTGCTAATTAAAGGGGATGAAGAGTCTTATTGTAGGCACCTGCCAGTGGCCTTCGCAGAATCAGCTAGAGCCCTGGGCATATAGCTGGGCCTGCCCAGCCACGGGAACCACGCGTGAATTCTGGCGTTTCTCATCTACTACGTCACCTTTCAGATTTTCCCCACTTTGGATTTAGTTGGAGACGATGACCCCTCTTGACCCTCACCCCTGTTTACCAGTTCTCCTGAGTGATAATTATCACCTGATGCAAAGTGTTGAACATTAGACTCTTGCTGAAAGCAGACATTTAAACAATAAAGACTAGATAAAGTCTTTCTTAGAAAGCAAAAATAAATGAAAACCCAAACTACACAAAATTCAGATGTACTGCACCTATGGAGGAAAAAAAAAAAAAAGCAAAAGTCATACGCAACCACACAAGAAATGGTCTCTTCACTTTCACAACACGGTGTTGCGATCACCCTGTTCACCCCTCTTCCTGGTCCAACCACACAAGGCGATGCTGGAGCCAGAACTCCATTATGGGGATGGAACGTTTAGAAATATTCGCAGAGGCCATGGAATCTGCTTTTCCAAAACACAGAGCATGACATGACCTAAAGCAACGGAATCACTGAAATAAGGAAAAAAAACCAAAACACTCTTTTCCTATTTAAAATTATAACTTTACCAAAATGTTCATGACCTGAGACTGTTTAGTACACAGTACATTGATTATCCACTATGCACTATATTTATTAAATGTTCATGTGCATCTGTTTAGTTTTTCATGGGACTAGTAAGCAGACTATTGAATCTATTATCCAAATGAGGCAGTGCCAGGAAACATTATTTTTTTGTGAATGTTAACAGTTTGGGTGATCTAAGTTTCTTCTCTATCCAAAATACTTTTTTTTTTTGCAATAGTTCTAGTCCTAAGTCCAGAGCTATTACTTTGCCTAGAAACATTTTTCTTTGTGTTGTAATGCCACTGTTAAAGAAATTCTTTGATAAATTGGTGGAAATCTGTATTCACATAATTTCTATTCATTGTTTCAGTTCTGCCCTCCATAGAAACAGAATGAACCCACGTTTCCTCCTACATGTTTCCTTCAGGATCACACAAAAATGTTATTGTCTCTCAAGATAGAAACTGTCAGTAGGAATTCTGACACTGCAACTTAACAGGCTAGTGCTTTCTCGGGCAGGTTCCTTACCCAGTTATTGCCTCCATTTCCTCATCTGTAAAATGTTATCATAATCCATCTCATAGGGTTGTTGTGCCTATTATATAGTGTGTCACAAGTAAACCTTAGCCAAAGGCATGGTGGGTACAGAGTATCAGTTCAAGAGTAGGTCGCCAGGAATGGTCAATCAATCTAAAGAACAAAAGGAAAAGCAGGTCCGTGAACACAGAAGATGTATTTTATTTTGGACAAGTTGAACTGAAGTACGTGTAGGACTACGATGGAAGTTTCTTGTGGGCGGCTAGAACACAAGGTCAACACTTAGGTGGTCTCGACTAGGCAGGTAGGCCTGAGTATTGGTCATACAAAATTATAGTTTAATTCATGGTTGTATGAACATTTCTGAGGTCAAACATTTGGAATGGGGACATAGAATACTCAGGGTCAGAACAGGAGGGGCCAGGTGAGGAGCTTGAGAAAGTTATAGGGTGACTACAGGAAAGCATATGGTCTCCTACATCAAAGTAACACGATTGTTACCTGAAAGACAGTGTAACGAAGACATTTAATGATGCACCGCAAACCAGACATTTAGCAATTCTTTAAGTAGGAACTTTGTGAGATTCCAGGGGACTGAAATGGAATCCATTGTAAGGCATTAAGAAGTCATAGAAGAAGAAAAATGGAAGATGACTGCGAGTATTATTCTTTCACTAAATGTGTCTAGTTAGAGAAGGAGAAGGATCTTGGCATGACAAGAGGGAGCAAAGGTGGAGGTTTTCACTTAGAGAGAAGAAAGGCCATTGTTTTCCATCGAAAATACAATTCATCGTTTTCTCCTCTTCATGACCACTGGAAGAATAGTGGCCTTACACCTAGATTTGTAGCACTTTTTGTATTCTCCATAATTCTTTTTTCTTTCTTTCTTTCTTTTTTCATTTGGGTGGCGCACAAATCATCTCTTCAAGCTCTCTCAGTAGTCTAAGGTATAATAATGAAGACCTCAAAGATGTGAACTAGTCTGAAAGAGCCAAACAATCTTATTCTCATCTTTTCTTCCTCTTCCCCTCCTCCTTCTTTTTTGGTTTATATTCTTTCCAAACCATAGATTTGTTTTAAATTTAAATGCCTAGTGGGAAGAGTTTTCTTTTGGAACTAGTTCTCCAATGTTGACATAGCTAGGATTCTCTGACATTGATGGTGAGTCTGGAAATACATGGCTTTTGTGACCCTACTGCCCCTTCCTGCACTGTGATCAAGACTCTCTTCCCTACATAGGTTGTAATAGTCTTAAAATTTTTCAAAACAAGCTGCTCCGGGAAAGCCACTATTAATCCCAGTTGATGCATTTGTTGACAACCATTTGATATCCCTACACTTGGTTCCTTTTGTATTCATTTGATCTACTTGCCCCAATCTTTATCTCTTACCGCTTTCCTTGTCTTTTGTACTTTTCTGCCCATCTCTTCTCAAAGATTATCCATCCTCTCTAGCATGACAGTTCCCTGTTGTTTCTCTCCTTAACAACGAAATCATTTCCAAAATTATTAAAGACTATATATAACATTCTTTTTCCACCATCCATGAAATGATGGCAATTAGACTACAACTGGCCAAATTTTTATTTCAGGAAATAGAAAAATAGAGTCCTAATTCCCTTCCATAAACTATTCTAAAATACGCATAAATGCTTTTAAAATCTTTTGAGGAAGATCTCATCTATATAGTTTAAAGGCTAGTTGTTACCTTTGAACAAAGATGTCAGGCAATGAAGAAAGAGAAAGAGAAGTCAGGACATGGACCGAAGTCATGGAAACTGTGATGGTCAACCTGTGCCGAGGGAGGGACTGATGATGCACACATATTTTTAGCTAAGTTCACATACCCAAGTAAAATAATCATCGCCATCTTAGACATACTTTGAAATATAATAGTCATGAATATGACATGAGTGTATATTTATGCCCACAAGTATCTTTGTCAAAACTGTTCAGGCACAAACTTTTTCAAACTCAAAGTTTAAAATTTTATCATACCCTTATTGACTTTGAAGTGCAAAACCTGATGTCAGTGAGTTCTAGAAAACTAAAGAAAGAGAGCACTAACGTCTTAGAAACCTAAGAACCCAGCAGGCTGACTCTGATTGGTATCAGGCCTTGGGTCCTCAGGGCGGCAATCATATGCACCTAACAAGGTGTTTTGTTAGAGAAGGTTAGGAACTGTGCAGGTGGCAGCATATATCTTTGTCAAAGTGACAATCTTTCTCACTGTTACTCAAATCTACATAAAATAATGATGAAAAGTGTTCATCATACTCAAAACTCAATCTCAAATAAAATGACCAGTAATTGAAAAAACAAAGGTAATTGGCCATGAATCATGAATGATGGAAGAAATTTCACTAAGGATCTTACTGACTGAAAGAAGTTCAATAACTCTAAAACACTGGAAATATTTTAAGCCCCACACTCCTTAATGTGAGACTGTTGGTAAGGAAAATTTAAAAGTTCTTGATAGTAGAGCATCATGCAGTGATTGGACTATTCTCTATAATTTCTAAAATGGATTACATTTTCGGAACTGACCGGCAATCCCTCCCCGTATTCACCAGGCACTTCATGCTCATTAAATGACATAGGTATTGCTTTTCTTAACCCAAGTGTCAAGTTTATTGAATGTGCTAGACTCTCTAGGTACCAAAGGAAGCATTTTCTCTCCAATTACTGCCTTTAATCATATTATGTCAGATTCACTTATTCATCCCCTCAACCAATATTTATGTCACACCTACTACGTGATCAAATACTATTTTAGGTCCCTTGGCTTATGCAAGTGAAAATGAAACAAAACAGATGAAACAACCCTGCCTTCTTGGAACTTAAATTCTAATGGGAGGGACAGACAAGAAATGTAATAGGTGTTTTTCTGCTTCTGCACTCAGACATATTCCATAGATTTTTCGGTGTTTTATACATATTAGTGAGGTCACTTTCAGCTATGAGAAGGTACAGTTTGGTGCAAGCCAAAAGGTTCCTTTCACATCCAGTTCAAAGCTCTTTTCTCTTCCCCAACTCAAGCCTGCCCATACTAGGACCTTCATTAGGGACAGGGCAACTGTCCCTAGTCTCTTCCTTCCACCTCCTTGCTTTCCCTTTTCCTCCCACCATGAATTCAGCTTCTGATTTCCTCCAAATAGAAGAAGCCCTGGTGGTTTTTCTAAAAGCCTTCTTACCATCTTCCCCTTCATGTACCAGAGGAGAGAGTTGTCTAAGAGTTTCTACAACCCTAGAATGAGTTGTTGGTCTCTTCAGATTGACATTTTGATCTGAACAAATGGTTCTTTTTTGAAGTTCTTTGTTTGACTCTAAGTGGGGAGAAAGCACAGCCCTTGCTCAATGGAAGGAAGATGCCACAGTGCTAGTCCTGTCAGGTCTAAATTTTTTCCTTTACAAAGCATTTTTCACCTTCTAATTAGCCTTATAATATTAAGGTGGAGGTGGGTGATGGTATGAAGGTCACAGAACCATTTTTGCTCTCTGTTAGCAAGGCCTTCCTGGATGGTGTACTGCATTGCTGTCCAGTGGAAATACAATGCAAACCACATAGGTTATTTTATTTTATTTTATTTTATTTTTCACATAGGTAATTTTAAATCTTCTGGTAACTACATTTGAAAAGTCAAAAGGAGGGCACCTGGGTGGCTCAGTGGTTAAGCATTTGCCTTTGGCTCAGGACGTGATCCCCGGGATCCTGGAGTCGAGTCCCCCAGCAGGCTCCCTGTCACTCTGTCCATGTCCCTGCCTCTCTGTGTGTCTCTCATGAATAAATAAATAAAATCTTAAAATAAAATTAAAAGTCAAAAGAAAAAAGTGAAATTACTACTTTTACAAATACATTTTATTTATTCACATAAATCCAAAATTGTATTTCAATGCATAATTAATACAAAATATTAATGAGATAGTCCCTAATTCTTTTTTTCCATACAACATTTTGGAACTCTGGCATGTATTTTACACTTAGAGCACATCTCAGTTCAACTAGCCACATTCCAAGTGCTCTATAGGCTCATGTACCTAGTACTTACCATGTCAGAAACAAGGGGTTAGTCCTTCCCTTGAAAGTGGAGTACCACTTTTTATTCTTGCCTTTTGGACCTCAGTCAAAACTCTGTGGCAATTAGGCCAATTCAAAATTCTGAACCTCTGCAAATCCTTCTTGACCATGTGACTAATAAGCACATGATAAAATGCTCCGCATCACTTGCCATCAGGGAAATACAAATCAAAACCACAATGAGATACCACCTCATGCCAGTGAGAATGGCTAAAATTAAAAAGACAGGAAAAAACAAATATTGGAGAGGATGTGGAGAAAGGGGAACCCTCCTGTATTGTTGGTGGTAATGCAAACTGGTACAGCCACTCTGGAAACAGTATGGAGGTTCCTCAAGAAGTAAGAAATAGAGCTCTCCTATGACACAGCAATTGCACTACTGGGTATTTACCACACAGATACGGATGTAGTGAAACGCCCCGTAACCTGCACCCTGATGTTCATAGCAGCAATGTCCACGATAGCTAAACTGTGGAAGGAGTCATGATGTCCTTCGACAGATGAATGGGTAAAGAAGATGTGGTCTATATATGCAATGGAATATTACTCAGCCACCAGAAGAGACGAATACCCACAATTGGCTTCAACATGGATGGAACTGAAGGGTATTATGCTGAGTGAAATAAGTCAATCGGAGAAGGACAATCATCATATGGTTTCACTCATATGTGGAATATAAGAAATAGTGAAGGGGATTATAAGAGAAAGGTGAGGAACTGAGTGGGAAAAATTAGAGAGGGAGACAAACCATGAGAGGCTCCTAACTCTGGGAAACAATGTGTTGCAGAAGGGGAGGTGGGCAAGGGGATGGGGTAACTTGGTGATGGGCATTGAGGAGGGCGCTTGATGGGATGAGCACTGGGTGTTATACTATATGTTGGCAAACTGAATTTAAATTAAAAAAATTCAACCAAATAAACAACAACCCCCCCCCCCCAAATCCTTTTTGCCTACCACACCATTCCCTCTGGCACTCCCCCGCACTTTCCACATCAACATTTCTCCTCCTCCACTCTTCCTGTGTCTGCTTTGCTTACAGTGATCCTTTACATAATGAGGACCGGGCTCCTAATTGTAAAGAGAATTTTCATAAAATGGTTGGGAAATTAATGAGTGGGTCTCAGATGGATCCTCTTGACCTCAGTTTCCTTCCTTCTTCCCTATTGCTTTTACCCCCTCTTTCTTCCTAAAGTATTTAATATGTTAAATTATAATCTTATGTAAAATATTGCCAACTTGCGGTGTGGATGGGGAAAGGTGGGCAATGAAAAACAGAAGCTTCTCAATATTGCCTTCAAATTTCATTTCCTGTCCTAAAATGTTATTACAGTACAATTTTGTTTAGGGTTGGGGGTTAGCAATGTAGGATACTACCAGGATATATAACAAGAGATATTGAGACTAAAGACTAAATTAAAAATTTATCTTAGGTTAGTAGAGTTTTCCAAGTATTTTTGTTAGCTTTTTTTTTTTTTTCCTAAAATGAGCAGGTAGGTTATATGACACATCTTGTGAGAAAAAAAAAAAAAAAGGAAAGTTGGGACTGGGGGGAAAATACATCTAATAATTTTCCCAGATAAAGATAATATGGTTCTTTTTCTTCTTTATTTTTCTGATTTTTATTTTTTGCTTGTTTTGAGGTCTTTCTCTAATTTACATACAAGTCATGACATTCTGATGTCAAAGGAAAGGAGATTTGAATTACATTTCTCTACATCAGTAAGAGGCTTCAAAAAATAATAGTTATTTAGTATGTTCAGGGAAAAGTTATTGAGTATAATTTGAGGGTTAAAGATTGAAGAGTAAATACTCAAGCTTTCCAGTGCTGAGTTTTGACAGGAATGTAAATGATCTTTAGCCAAATTGTTAGTAAAATAGCCAATATCCTGAAGGAAATGATTGTAGAGATACCTTAGATTATTTCTTCTCTCAGAATTACTATCGTAACAATGGAAAGTTAAGATGCTACTTTTATTTATTTATTTTTTTTAAGATGCTACTTTTAAAATGAAATATAAAAGGTAAGTCTTATCCAGTTATGAAAAATAAAGACCTCATTGTGTTTCTGCAAGTAAAGTACCTGGAGAAAATCCAATTAGGGCAATTATACTCCGCCTATGTACATTTTTCTTAGCAATTTTAATTTGATTCAGGCTTAAACTCTATTCGGCAACTATTTACAGCGGGATGAGGTGAAGCATTTCATTTGTCGGTGGAGTGAATTCCATAAACGTGACAGTGAAATGTTCTGAAACCCTTCAATACTTACATATCTTGCAAAAGAAATGCATTACTTAATCATTAAATAGGATACTAATGAGTCTTCATTAAACTTCCCAGATAAACATTGTATTGACATCTAGTGGCTATAGAGGCTGATAACAGATATAGTATATTGAGAGCACATGGAGTATTATATGTTTCCCATTTAAAATTTTCTTAAGTGAAAAATGGGCAAGGTATACATAATACGGAGTAATGCTCACGTATTGGTAAGAAAGTATAACATTTCTTTGTGTTGATATGTTAAGTCAGGATCTGGGATGGTCTGAAAAGGAATCATATCACAGCTGCTCAAGAAATATAGGGAAAACATCTAGATACTTGGTAATAGGTAGACGGTAACAGGGTCAACATTACAGAGTTCCTCCTATGGCCCAGCCCTGCAATGCGTTTAGCAGATCTTCTCTCACTTAGACCTGGAAAAAAATCCCCGAAATGAGATACGATTTACACCTCTGTGTTACCAGTGAGGAAACAGACCATGAGCCGTGAGACTGTTGGCTGAAGCTGACAGCACTAGCACAACTGCAGTCAGGATTCGAGACAAATCTATCCACTTCCCAAGTCCCAACTCAGAGAAACCACTCTTCTGTCTATTAATACCCAACTCCACATGCTAATGACTTCCTTTAAAATTAACAAATTAAAACTAATCATATTAATCACTTTAATTCACTTAAAAAAAAAACTCGCTCTGTGATTTTGTGACAACCAAATCTCGCTTATTGATTCTTGGGCGATTATTATTCTTGTGTTGTAACTTTGAGCTTGTTTCTGCATCCGGGGTTGACGTTCATAATCATGTGATGCGTGTGCTTTGAATAACTTGGAAACGCGGTGCATCCAGAAAGAAGAGAGGGTTCTCTTCACTGGTATAGATTCTTTGATGTAAAAAAAAAAAAAAAAAAAAAAAAAAAAAAGTTGTTTCTTTTCCTATGAAAGAAGACTTATTTGAAAAGCTATCACAGAAAAGTGTCAGGGCAAGAAGTAAATTTACAGGAGGGAGTTGAGAAAATCTGGGGTGGTGGTGACCTGCTAAACGAGAATATAGAACTTGAAAGAGGGTAATGGAGACAAGTAAGGGAAGAGGGAGTGAGGAAGAAGCTGAGTGTAGAATCTGATGAGACAGGAACTGGTGGGCGGGAGCAGTGGGGGACAGGAGCAGGGATAGTGATGGATTTTTATAAAGCTCAGCTCCTGTGGGAAACAGGCCCTGACGTGGACGGCAGAAGGGCATCCCTTCCTTTTCCAAGTTTTTTTAAATAAGTGTACAATTTGCATAATCCGACAAAGAAGAGAATGCAGGCCTAGGTGTATATACATATATTTTTAAGGTTCCAAATTTATTTCTTCAATCATGCCATATTTTAATGGGTACACCGTGCTTTTACTTGGCATCGTTTAGGAGTTGGTTTTGAAACAATTCGGTATTACACCAGCTGGGCTGATTACTGTTCATTCCATTCCTTTGGGGGGTGACTCTGCCAACAGGGGACAGGTTCCTTCCCACTCCAATTTGTGTTGCTGTATGTGCCCACACAGCAACGCAGAAAGTGGCTTTCCTAGCGAACAGATCATTACCATATTTGTCATGGAAATCAGGTGTCCGGTTCTGGTGGCCCTGCCTGGCCATTGTTTGCTGAGGGCTTTGAAGTCGGTGAGGACTCGCAGCAATTTGGGGCCACGGGAAGCATCCTGAAGCTGAAGCTGGAACAGTGAGCCTACAGCTGCTGGTTTGCTACAGCTTGGTGCCAAGTCCCCCGGCCCAGGCATAGATGTGTAGACTCTCAGTTCTATGGATCCCCGCCTGGCCCTTTGGGTGATCCTGGCTCAGTGACAGCTGTGTGAGTCTGGATGAGATGAGGTGAGGAAAGCAAGAAGAACAGGGACGAGGAACACATGCTTTTTCTAAGGCTTACAGCAATTCTAGGGAATCCAGAGAGGCTCTTGGTCACCCGCATGGTGCAACAGTCCTCTGCATGCATCCATTTGGTAAACGAGCATTTAAGAAGCATTGCTATCAATTCCCAAGGCAGCCTCTCCTCCAGATCTGTGATTCTGAGGTTAGCTTGGAACCGAAGGAGGCTCTGGGAAAGAGACTAGGGAGACAAATTGGATAGGATGTGTTTAAGGAACACACTGGCGAGGTGTTCATAATGAGCCAGGGAAATCACAAGTCTGACAGGTAGCATTTTGCACAGGAAAACAATGAGCATTTGGGGACGAGACAGGTGGAAAATTAGAGTCTGAAACAGAGAAGTCCACTCTAATGAGACAAAAAAAAATCACTAAGAGTCTTAACTTAGTTCTTGGGTGAAGATTGAAGAAAGGAGTAGAGCCTGCCTGTGGGTTTTCGGATAACGAGAAAGGAATCCGTAACACTGAAAAGGAACTTTTTCATGCTTCACCTGGCAATGAGATACCAGAGATAGCTGAAGATAGGAAATTGGATAAGAACTGAAAACTCAGAGGGATAACAGTTGATCTGTAGTAGTTTAGGGGATGAAAGAGTTTAAAAGGGAAAATAAGAAAGAAGTTGAGAGCAGATGAGAGGCTGTGAGCGAGTTTGCCAGAAGCACTGAGGACGGTGATGCGATCCTTCTCAGAAGACAGCAGATCAAGGAGCTGTGTGCCTGAAATCACTGCAAGATGGAGAAGCATTTTTTTTTTTTTAAGTATGTAGAAGAGAGGACACGGGGGTCTCTTCAGACCAAATTAGAGAAAACTGAGGTAGAAAGCCTTGACAGCTGCCTAAATTTGGGGGGGTGAGTGGGGGGGTAGGAACCACACCTCTACGTGTCTCTGGGTGTCTTTAAAGATCTGCAGGTGATTCCAATTTGCAACAAAGTGTGAAAACCACTTATGCAGAGAGCATGCCTTGAACTTTTGGAGGGAAATTGAAGAGCAGATGGTGAGGGAATTGGTTAAAAAAGAATGACCAAAAATCACCTCGTGATAAGGAAGTGTGCATTCCTAACGACCCACACCCGTCCCAGCCCTAGCCACGCACTGGATGGATCCTGCTTGTTTTCCTTGCCCTCTCACGGCTACTGAGTCTCCCTGACAGTTTATTTTTGTTGTCGTGATGCCTTGGATTTGCTCTTACTATCTCAGTATATTAACATACTGAGCACACAAATTACAGAACTTTGTGTGTCAATTGAAAAATGAAAAATGCTAGGTTGATGAAAACTTGGCATAAATTAGTCACAACATATTCAAAAAATGCAGCTTGAATGCTGAGCGGCACACAGGATATGCATAAAAATCTGATGCGGTGATTATTTCGTGCACAGGGTATTGGATTTATGCTATCGTCCTTTAAATATTAACAGCTTAGGAGGTATTGGAAATGCTTCCATCCAAATTTGTGAGGGGGCTCCAAGTCACACAGTTTGCTCTGACTTGGCTTTGCTTTTTTTTAAAACACAGTTTGTGCGCATTTTTGCCACCAGAAGCCAACTCTCACCAAAACATCCTGAAAAATGATGGTGTGCATCTTATTTTTCTTCTTTGATTAGACTTGTTTAATTCTGTATTATCTGCCTTTGCTTTGATGCCAAACAAGATTAAATTTTCAAGAATAGTATGCTAAATTTATAATGTGAATTTAAAACAAAATTACTTATAAGAAACCAACATCAGCACCTAGGGACAAGGCTGAGCTATTAGCATAATTTACACCGGGAAAGATGTCCTACCCTAATTATTTGTGGCCAATTATCAATTACTGGTCAATGCTAGAATCATTCACCGTAATTATTTCCCTAAGGAATCTTCCCTGGATATAATGGAGAGCTTCATCACATTTCTTTTCCCAGCAAAACAATGTTTATTTTATTTTTTTTTCTACAAGATTTTTCATCGACCAGAAAACCAGATCTAAACCTTTGCTACTGAGGATTTCTCCAAGATTTTAGATAGTTGGGCCTTAAATATCCAAAGCAAAGAGCTAATTGTAAAAATTGTAAAAATTGGCCGACATTAGAAATTTCTAGAAGAATGCCTAAAATATTGCTATTTCATCTTCCTATTAAATTTGATGAATTTCAATTCTGAAATTCTTTTTCGAAATTGAAAAGATTGATTTCTACTCCATAAGTTAACATTTGAAACATTAATTCCTTTCCTTGCATACAGTTTTTTTTCCTATTAAAATCAATCGTGAAGCCTGCAAACACTAACCTTACATTTGAATTCCTAATGACTCCTCCTATTGTCTCATTTCTGTTTGAACCTGTCAATCAATGGTGAAAAGTGCTAATCACTCCCAGAAACCCCAATCTTGCTCACAAAAGTACCAGTCACTGAAAAATAATACCGATTGGTCATGGATGGGCAGGAAATCTCACTAGGGATCTAACCGCACAATGGAGTTTATTAAGTCCATTTTGCTTAAATCCAGCTCTCCCTGCATGCAAGGGTTTGGAACTTTAATTCCAAAGTCAGCTAAAACCAGCTAAGGTAACTTATATTCATTACCCTAGCTCTGACTGAAGCGCTGTGAAATCTCTTGGTTAGTGCTTTTGGCTCTCGATAATAGCAGAAGCATTTATTGTTACTTTTTTTTTGTTCATCCCTTCTTTTTTAAGAGGGGAAAGATTCTTAGTTGGAGGCTGGTTTGTTTTAAATTCTTAACTGGCCCATGTTCTTATTCAGCTGCTTATGATTTTCACATTTGGTTCTTTGGAGTGACTAAACATCCACAAGAAAGCTCTTTCCCCTTAATTCCCCCCAGTGCTCTCTCAAAGCCACAGCCACAGTTGGGATGTGTACGTACAGCGAGGGCCATACTGTAAGGGATGAAGGTCTAGGGTCCACATTATGCAGAAAACCAACTTTCTTTAAGCTTTTTTTTTTTTTTTATTTTTGTAACTGCAGCTTATTTGCTTCCTGCGAGGTGGCAGCTGCAGGGGGCTGGCGTTGAAGGAAGAAGAGGAAGACGGTACCATCATTAAAGAATAAACAGTAATTACCTTGTAGAAATCTCTAGAGTGATTGATTACCTCTCCGGCTTATAAGAATAGGCCTGGGAATATACAATAATTGATTTCTATTACTTATGTGTGTTTTCCTTTTAACTTTCCGAAGAAGCAACGTAGTTTAATTGACTTTAATTCCAGATTACATATTTTTTATGACTTCTTCTGGAGTCGGCCAGGAATGAGGGGAGTTGCTGGTGCCCTGAGCTGGGTTACCCCCCCCCCCCGGGGGGGAGGGGAGATACAGTGTGTGTGGGAGCATGTGTGTGCACATGCCCCATGTCATCACATGTCTTGTACATATCTTGTCCTTGGGTGGCTTTTGTCTTTTCCTGTAGGTGTTTGTTTAGGTTTAGATGGCTTCAGAGGAATTCCAGGGTCTATCAAAACGTGAGGGTGAGCTGTGGTGGTAGCAGGATCTGACACAGGTGCAATGGGAACAAAAGCTCTTCAAGGCAAGCCTGTCCTACGTCGTGGGACAATCCCTTGAGCAGGGTCGGGATGGGCACCCTCCGACATGAAATCGCGCCATCGCTGTTGTGATGCCATGAGTCTAGTCATGTTCCTGTGAAATTGCAGGAACTGAATATATTTAACCCATACCTCCGACTTATCCTTTGACATCGTGAAAATCAGATATGTTTTGAAATAACTGTATGCCTTTTGCTGGCTGGGAAGTTGAGGCATAGATTGCTACACAATGCATCTAGAAGAAAAGGAATCCAATTCAACCAGACCTTGCATTTGACAACACTGACGGAGGTTTGGGCCAGATAAAATTTTGCCGTTAGACTAAGTAGAGAGGACGGTATTCTCTGAAGCATCGTGGCTCCTGACTTCCTGGCAAATTAAATTACTTCTGGCTCTTCTCTGACAATTCACACATTTTTTTTTTGTACACTACGTATTCACCTGTATACATATATACACATACTATTTATATATGCTATACAGGGAGTACCTTTCACAACAAGTCATAAATATCAGTTAATAGACTTTCCTCCCCCTTTTGAAAACAGTTATTCCCTTTACATATTTTTGCTTCCATGGCTTGGCCCTGTGTCTGGCATATTTTAGGTGAGCAAAAAATGTGTGCTGTGAGTCTATGACTGCTTCCTGAAGGATTGATTATATCATTTGAGCAGATGCTGAGATGTCTATCTCTTCTTTGTTTGGACAGAAGTGATTAGGATAATATTTATTCTTCGGCACTACAAACAAAGCACTGTTACAAAACAACAGAAGATAGCAGAGGTAAACAATGCATGCAACACTTCTCTAATTTCAGAGATGCAAAAGAGCTGCAGATGTTGATATAGGACGGAAAACTCCATGTGGGGGACCTAAAGAAGTTTTTTTTTAGTTCTTAACGTTATTGTGAACTATGATTCCATTGATGAAAAAAATCTACTGGATTAGTGAGAATCATGGGAGTAGTTAGCATCTGCAGCTTAAAAGACTTAGGATTTTTCTGAATGACTTTTTCTGAATTTTTCCCTCCTTCCAAACATGGAGCAAAATTAATTCTTTAAGTGGAACAGACACACAAAATAGGAGTTAATTTCTGTTATCTCACTTATCCAGCGCCTTGTAGGAATGCAGGCACGTGCCAAATATCCAGACTACTAATTCTGATATCTACTTTACACATTCCCCTAAAAATAGTATGGAAGCATTTTCCCAATTCGAACGTAAAGATTCCAGCTCAGTAAATTCTCAATGAGTTGACGGCACCGAGTGGCTGTCGGTCGAGAGAATTATGGCCTTTATGTGGTGTAAAATATTGGCAACTCTGGGAAGTCAGATGGTAGAATTTGAAGCTGCCACCTTAACTGCGAACAATCTCACACACAATACAGTGGATCTAAACAATGCAGCCAGAATATGTGGCCGCAGACATCCGGGTATCACTTGGACAAAGCCACCAATAGCATGAGTGACACTTGATGGTGGAACAGTGGGCAACTGGTACTTAGTGGTCTTGCGCTTTGTCAAGTATTCCTTTTTCTTTTCTTTTCTTTTCCCTCCCTGGTGGCTGTTTGTTATTCTCAGAAGACCACAGACTTCCCTTCCCCTGGACCTTTTTGAACTCTGCTGTCTTTGAACATCATGGATATTGCAAAGGAAACTATTTACTAGGCAGTAATTATATGCCACCCCTCGTGTAAAGGTAAATGATAATGAGGTATGTGCGAAGAATAGGCAGCCCTGTCAAAGGGAAAAAGAGCGGCTTTAAAAACTTGGAGCCATACAAAATGCCTTATAGACTTGTTCTGGAGTAACTGTATCAATTAACCACGCTAAAAGCTCTAACTCGGATGGGCACTGCACACAGCATGTCTACTAGTGTTTTATTATCGAGTCCATTATGATGAGTTCTTGTCCTAGACAAAGGGAGAACAGAAAAAGAATTCAGGCTGACAAATTAGACTTGAAATCAGTTTCATTTACATAACGACTGGAAGTTCATTAATAACAGAGTTTTAATTATTCATGCTCTTGTTTCACTAGATACAGCAGTTTTCCCCCTGCTGTGCGGGATGTCTGGATTAGCTAAAATGAACCTTAGCAAACTGATAGGCTGCCCAGATACTCGGATGCTTTTCTATTTTCACACCACTCGAGATGGGGGTGAGGGGGGAGGAGGGAGTGTGTGTGTGCAGATTGGGGCTGGGTAATGAGGGGAGGTAGGGGGAAGAGGAAGGCACTGAAGAGCCAGGAAAGAAAGCTGGCTCGCACGGTTGTGCAAGAGAAGGAGAAGGAAAGATGCAATTGTTGTATAAATTTGAGCTTGATGGGAGCTTCCACCTGAGATGACAATACTTGGCAATATTAACTATTTCTAGATTTCCTGATGGGGCATGTGACTAATAGGATTGTGTGGATGCTTGTGAGTGCGCACGCACGGGCGCAATTCTTTTCCTTTGGATACAGGAACGATAATAGGGTTTATTTTGGCTTGCTTGCATTTAGGGAAGGAAGGAAGGAAGGAAGGAAGGAAGGAAGGAAGGAAGGAAGGAAGAAAAAGAAAGGAAAGAAAGAAGAAACTTTTCCCCCCCAGTTCCACATCATCTGGACAAATCTGAGAAACGGGTTTAAAGTGGGCTTCAATACAAATTTCTTGAATGAGAGCAGCAGTGATATTTTCCTTCCTGCTAGTAATAAATAAAGACACAAGGATACTTCCCCACAAAGAACTTCAACTGTTTTCACACACATCGGTCTCCTGCTACAGTCTCAGCACCAGCCCCTGAAGTAGTTCAGGGCTGATTGGGCAGGGGATTATTGCATGTCTGGTTCATTTGCTCTCTGTATATTTTACGGGCTAATTTAGGTAAGTATCTCACAAAAAGAGAATCCATGACAAATAAAAACAAGACTCGGTGGGTCCCAGCACCCTTAGAGCTCAGTGAGGTGGGGAAAGAGGCTGGAGGAGAGAACCTCTCCTCATTTTGAAATCACACACCAGCTGCTGGCTTGGGTTGCCGGTGCTGCCTTTGGAACAGCTTTGTAGTCGAAGTTCTTAGTTTGGGGAGCCATCATTTATAACAAACAAATATCTTGGAGAAAAAAAAAATAGTTAAGGAGACATGACAAGCGCGAACCGAGTAGCAAGCGCTTTGTCTGTGTTCTCCTGCTTGACTTAACCTTCACAAAAATTATTATATCCATTTTCCCGAGGACAAAATTAAGCCTCAGAGAGACCAAGAGTGCAGCTAGAGAAGGAGGGGGCAAGAAATCCATCTCTGTGTGTCTGACACCAACACTCCCCCTGCTACATGGGCATCCCCAAGGCAGTGGTTACTAATAATTTTGTACAAAGTTGATACAATTTGTTCTGTTTTTCTATGTTAATTTTCTTTTTTTAAAAATCTTTATTTTTTTTAATTTTTATTTATTTATGATAGTCACAGAGAGAGAGAGAAAGAGAGAGAGAGAGAGAGAGGCAGAGACATAGGCAGAGGGAGAAGCAGGCCCCATGCACCGGGAGCCTGATGTGGGATTCGATGCCGGGTCTCCAGGATCGCGCTTTGGGCTAAAGGCAGGTGCTAAACTGCTGTGCCACCCAGGGATCCCTCTATGTTAATTTTCTTTGCCCTCCCACCGCTTGATGATTTTCTACAAAATAAATAGAACAATCTAGTTGTTGTTGTTGGTTTTTTTTTTTTTTTTTTTTTTTTTTTTTTTTTTTTGAGACTCTAGATAGCTTTCTTAGATCCTGATTAACTGGAAAGTCATAAAAATCAAATATTTGAGTACAGGAGCAAGGTGCTAATAAGAACAAGGCCTATTTCCAGCAACAGAACAATTGAGTAAGAGTTGGACAGACTGCTCTACTTGATAACTTTAAGTCAGATGCCACATTTGTAGGTCACTAGGAAAAAATTAATCACCAGAAGCTGCCACCCCTCATTCCTTGAAGTTTGCTTCCAAGTGGGCATTTTGTCCATATACGGTGAAGAGCAATCATGGACTAATAGAGCTAACTTTTTCTTTCTTTCTCCTCTCTCCTTTCCTTTCTCCTTTCTTCCCTCCCTTTCTTCATTCCTTTCTATGTCTCCTTCTCCTCCTCCTCCTCCTCCTTCTTGTATAGGGCTCTCCAGCTATTCATTTATGCTTTAAAGAATTCACACTTACTGGCTAGTTTTAACTTTTGTTTATCCCTTTTCCTGGGCAAGTCCACCCCCTAACCCTGTGTTGGCCTGTTTCATAAAGCTATCTCTATATCAAAGATTTTGGATAATTAATTACTGCTTCAGAGTGATCAGAAGCTCTCAACACATTTACAATATTTTACCTTTTTATCTCCCCGAAGTACACATAGAGACTTTAAGCTACAAAGAGGTTACATGGCACGCCCATGGGAAAAAATGGGCAAATGTTTTGAAAAGATAAAACAAGATCCTTCGCTAGAGAGCTACCCCAAGCGACACACTAGATTTCGGAGTAAAATGCAGTAAGGGGACAGTTAGCAATATGCAGGCATCACAATCTGTGCACGTGGCTGGGACATTATCAACTCCAGGGACATCCAAGATGGCACTTTCACAAAAATTGCCTTAGCAATGTGAAATGAGGCTAAGGACACTCTTCCAAATCTTTGACCAACGATTGCTGTAAGAATCTGCTGCTTTTGAAAAAGATAATGAAAACAAACATCTCAGAAAGCTAAAGCAACTAATTTTTCAAAGAAGCCTTAGCTGCGCCATGGGTGGCGGGTGTGTTCGGCTTTAAACACATATTTCTTTCGATTTTCTGGGCTCTTTGACTCCTTTAGGAACTTAGAAATATTGCCAAAGGACAAAGACAACAATGGAAGGTTGTGTGGGAAGAGGAGGAGATGGGGGAGACATCTGGATTGCGTTTGATTTGGCAGCTCTCTCCCTGCCCGGTTAGGTGGCCGCTGCCCTGGGCAAGCGGGAGGGGGCTGCCTGTGTTCATATTTGATTTCCAGGTGCAAGTATTCACTCATCTAAATCCTGACCATATGCTGGCAGACATCTGCGGAAGTACTGCTGTTTCCTTTCGAACTGGATGGAACACGTACACCTGACTGAGGCTTGCAAGATAGATGGGCCTGAAGCAGCGAAAACTCCAGCAGTTTTGCAGGGAAGACTTAGGCCACGGAAATGCATGGTGTAGCTTGTGTCCTGATGTGTCCTTTGCCTGGTCAGAGTGGCATTCAGAGGCAAGTTCAGAGGAGACAGAAAGTTCCTAGCTCCATTTCTGACCATTTGGTTCATCATTGATAAAGTGACAAGGGTGATGACTCTTCAAGCCCCTAAGGCATATCCAACCCTTGGTGGGGACATGTTAAAGACACCCATCCTG
The DNA here is from genome assembly GCF_048418805.1 of Vulpes vulpes. Classification (NCBI taxonomy): domain Eukaryota; kingdom Metazoa; phylum Chordata; class Mammalia; order Carnivora; family Canidae; genus Vulpes; species Vulpes vulpes. The sequence goes on from NC_132782.1 coordinate 140,939,066, forward strand.
CTGCCTAAGAGGTAGTTAGGTGAGAACAGTAGGTTCTAGAGGTCCACCGTGCAACACTGTGCCTATGGTTGGCCATGCTGTTTGGTACACTCAAAAATAGGTTGAGAGGCAAGATCTCATGTTAAATGCTCTTACTATAAAAAAAAGATGAAACAAAATGAGACACCACCATTTACTAATCATCGGCGAAGTGCAACTTTGCAGGACGTTGCTATTTGACAAACAGAACAGAAAGTGGAATTATGATTGATTTTGGGCACTTGGACAACATTTATCGGATAGGTATCGGATTCTCAGTTTTCCCATCTGCAAAATGAAGATGGTAATATTTCTCATGTTGGATCTTTGTCAGAATTCCAGCTAGTCTAAGTAAAAGCATCATAGTTGCTTAAAAGGTGGCAGTTATTGTAACTCTGTGACTAAAAGTTAGGAAGCCAGTTTTGTCCATTGGGCATTCAATTTATAATTTGAAGTTACATAAATTCCACAGTGGCAAATTGAAAGGCAGGTGTGATATGCTTTCAAGCCGGGGTCAATGATGATCGCAAAGGTGGCTCCCATTGTGGAATGATACAGGGCCTCTGTTTGGAGAGCGTAACAAGTACTGAGCTGTGATCAGAAGAAGAAAGCCCTTAGAAGGGAACACTTTGAAAGTGTCAAAACTTCTTTATTTCACCTCTGAGCCATTTTATATACAAGCCCAATATATATATATATTTTTAAATTCACTTGGCTGGAAATCTCTGTTCACTCTGTTTTGTAGGGGCTTTGGGTGGTATTTTTAATAATTATTACAAAGAAATTTAATAAGAAGGAAAACTTATAAATGTATTTTTGTCAGCGGTATTTTACTATATTCCAGACTTTTGATTATTGGTCAAGAATAAGATGCTATTAACAGTATTATTGTATTAATAAAAAAAAAACCCCTAAGTCCCGTGACAATGGTAAGGAATAGATAACATTATTTTAAAAATGGAAAGAAAAACTTTCAGAAAGAGCTGGTTAGTATTGAATGTCTTTTTTTTCTAGTGTATTAAAAGTAGAGACCTGTGTTTTTCTTTTGTAATATTTTGATGTTTTTAAAAATAGAGACTGGAAAATTACTGTTCATGTTCCATATTAACTTACTATTAAGCGAAAACATTTTTTTTTTGTATTGAAGACTACGGAGACCTTGAATTTTTGTTACACTGAAGGAAAGAAAAAAAAAAAGCTAAAGGTTAAGGAAAAAAGAAATTATCCTTACTGCATTCCAGTTTGGTAAAATTCTTGTTCCCTTTCATGCATTAATCCTTTCTTATGACAGATGGAAAATGAATTCAGCACCATACTGGGGGATTCCTTGGATTGTTATTTAAAATATCCAAAGGCAAGGGGCTCCTGGGTGGCCCAGCGGGGTTAAGCGTCTGATTCTTGATATCGGCTCAGGTTATGATCTCAGGGTCGTGAGATCGAGCCCCATGTCAGGCTCCATGGTCAGTGGGGAGTCTGCTTGAGGGTTCTCTCTCCTCTCCCCCTGTGCACATGCCTGCTTTCTCTCTCTCTCTCTCTCTCAATAAATCTTTAAAAAATAAAATAAAATATCCAAAGGATAAATACAATGTTAATCAAACGTACAATTCTGCACACTGGGTGTCAATTCAAGTAATACAGTACTAAGGGCAAGAGGAAGGGGGGAAGGGAGAAGAGACAGGGAAGTGAAGTGGAGAGAAGCAGTGGTGACAGGAAGAAAGGATAGCAAAGATGGAAAGTGGAGGAAGGGAGCAAAAGGGAAGAAAATAAAAGGCAAAGGAAAGAGGCAGCAAATGGGAGGCATTCTTTGGGGAAACTAAAATCAGGAACTATTTTGCAGGAGGGCACCCTGAAAGGCAGACACACAACAATGAAATGAACACATCTGCAACAAATCCCCTGGAAAATGTTTTACTTTCCCAGGTGGAAAGTTGTTGCTTGTTTGGGAAAGAGGGTCCGGCGAGAGCGCACATTGAGTTTCATCAATGAATGAGTCTTCCTGGACCAGGGGCATGACTACAGTCTGTGGGGCAAATATCTATGCCACAGGAATAATGACTTGAGTAGAAAAATAATTTGTACCATACATTTCCTACCCTAGCTAAACCACCTAAAATCCACACTTATATTGCAAATGTAACCCTTTGAAGATAATCTCAGCCATAAGTTCTATCAGTGCATCCATACTGACATCAATTGCCTAGACTCTTACATATTTATCCTTTTGTTTATGAGACTTTTACACCTCATTCTGATAGTGAGAAACTTTGAAATTTGTGACCGTAATTTCTGGTGATTTAAAAGCTATTTGAATTCAAGCCTCATCGTGACCTTTGTAAAGTCTCAAGATGGCCTCCATCCTTGATTTGTCCCTTTTTCTTCCCAGGCTTTCTAAAGCCTTGATTCTAATTTCAAATGTCTTAAACATTCCAAATTCCCTCCAGCGTTTGATGCTCCTTCTATGATGCTGAAATAACATATATATTTAGTTCTTTGTTCTAAACTTGGCCAAAAAAGGAAGAATATCTGTGAGTTTTTAAATTGATCTCTCTTTTCTACTTGCTTTTTAAAGGACTTCTCCAACTCCCACACAAGGGGGAAAACAACAACATGTGGCTTCTTTCATCGTTTTCCGGTAGGTAACGTGCCTTTGGGGTGCCTGAATGATGTGTCTCACACTCAGCATTGTATGCACTGCTGTGTTTTATTCTCACGAGAAAGAAACTTTTAACCATGTCACCCCCCTTTTCTTTTTTCAGGGAGGCAGCAAGTGTCACACAGCACAGTGTTGGAGGTGGAATAGAATTCTTGGGGATGCCTGGGTGATTCAGCGGTTGAGCATCTGTCTTTGGCTCAGGTCGTGATCCCAGGGTCCTGGATTCGAGTCCCACATCAGGCTCCCTGCAAGGAGCCTGCTTCTCCCTCTGCCTGTGTCTCTGCCTCTCCCTCTGTATCTCTCACGAATAAATAAATAAAATCTTAAAAAAAAAAAAAAAGAATTCAAGTGTGGCCGATTCCAAAGCCACATCCTTATATCTCCTGCCTTCTAGTTGGTGATTTGCTTCCACCTTCCACCTAGAGTCTTCTGAAGGTGCAGCTCTCCAGAGCAGCTACTAGGCTATACTCATCCGTGCTTTGTGTAGGGACTGGCACAGAGTAGGCTCATGAGAATGTTTGGCAAGAATACAGTACATCCAGTTCCAGCTTTATGACCGAGCTACTCTCAAGCTTTGCAGAGAGATCCTGGGACTTCAGGTTGTTTTCCCTAAAGCAGATCTGCGTGCTCTACACATCGGGTTCGAGAAGGAAGTTAGAAGATGGTATCCCTGGTCATCTCCTGGGTCTCGGGACTTGCAGGCCCCAACCAGCCATCCTAAATTTCTTGTTTAAAGTCATTTATAAGAACAGGATGTTCACTCGAGGTTTCTGCAGAGGAAGCCCTTCTGCTGTTAAAATGGGAAATTCTCCAAACCCAGAGGGGGCATGTGCTTTAGAATAACGGGGACTTTTCTTTCACAAAAACAGACCAGCAAACTGGGCTCTGTGGAGCCAGAGGTGCCAGAAAGGGAAAGCAAGAAGCGTTCCACGGAGCAAGGCCCCCGATGGCAGGAGAGCTCTTAATTTCTGAGTGTTCGTGAAGTGGCATTTTCACGTTCGTAGCCCATTTGTTGCCAAGGTCTGGCCTGCCCTCGCCAGGTGTTTTTCAACCAAGCACTGAACCTCCCCTCGTCGACTCCAAAAGGAAAACCTTCAGGTAGGTTGAATGCCGAAGATTAAGACTGCATTAAGATTAAGTCTGAAATGTTCTGCTACCAATTAGCCCTCTAGTATTTCTGTAAGCCTTGAATTTTTGATGCGATCAATGACACCGGTGGAGCCATCTTCTATGGAGTGGTTATTAAAGATATAAAAATCAATACAAAGATGATACTTGGAAATCTATATCACAAGATAATGAATCACCATGAGAGCAGACTAAGAAGACTGTCAGCAAACCAAACAGAAGGTTTGTGCATAACAAAGTATCTCATGCCAGGAGAATTTAAGCTAAATTTTGCATGAGACAGAAGTCTTCAGGCTACACTTATGATACATTTGCATGACAAGGTTTTAATAAGATGAAAACACAAGCCAGACCAGGCAAAGGGCTTCAAGTAGCATTTGGGAAAAAAAAAAAAAAAAAAAAGAGTGGGGATTGAGATGTTTGCCACTGAGCCAATAATGGCATGATTTAACTTTAACTAATGATAAAATAGCATTAAAACTTTCTCTGTCAGTAATCCTCATTCAATTTCTTTTAAACGAAACATTATTTGCCTGCATTTTAAGTCCATAAGTACTGATTGTTATTGGAGCTGTGTATTGGAGCTTCACAGAATAGTCCAAATTTAATTTGAACTGGGGATTGATTTCGTTTCCTTCAAAGGAAGGATTTTTTTTTCCTTCCAAAATTGAGCTGGTGCATGACTTTGCAAGTTCATTTTGGTTTTCTCCTTGACACAATTGTAAGTGACAGGAGAACATTTATGTGTTTTGTCCTTAAGGGACATCACGACGTTGCTAATGAAGCCACAAATGACTGGGAGCTATGCTTTGGCTTTAGAGATACGGATTCCCTATGATCTCGTGTCATCGCTGACAGGAAAAGCACAAATAAGCAAGGCTGCCCTGTCTCCAGTACACTAAACCACTGTATATTTAATAGATAGAGAGTTTTAGACTTGAGATTTTCCAATTTACAACTACATAAATAAACTTTTATAGACAGGGATTAGGTGAGGGTGTGTTTTTGTGTCTGTTGGGTGGGGCAAAAGTCATAAATGTTTCTATTTCCTTCTCTCTCCAGGCATACCTGGGAGTCCCTCATTAGCACCTGTCAGTGGCGACCTTTATGGAAAGACCAGAGCATCAAGTCCTTAATAGCAAAGCCTGGATCTCCCTTAACCAGTAAACGTCCTGATTTACCCAGAGAAGTCTTGGCTTTTCTTGGAATTTTGTCATCCACTGCTCACCCTAGTGCCAACACCATTTCCAGAAAGTGAAACAATGATCTGTCTACGATATTGCACATTGCGTATGGTTTTCTCTGTGTTTTCACTACACGTTTTAAAGATTGCCTTGATCACTCAGGGTGGATGTCCCAGCGATTTTTTTTTTTCCTCTCCCAACGTCTCATGCAACAATAAGAGAGCCAGATACACCTCGTGTAGTCTTAACAAGTCTTTGCAGTTTTGACTTAATTTGTTTTCCTCCCTTTTACCCCCTGAGGGTCCCACAGCAAATGAACCATTCAGTAGCATAAAATAAGAGGAATTAGTTTAGATTTTAATAAAACACAGACCTCTTGGAGGCAGTATCTGCCCCGATGCAGAACGTGTGAGGATTAAAATATTGTGGTGTCTTGACTGTCCTGAAAACTCAGGATTGTCCTCTTGAACCCCCCACGGCCTGGGGGAAAACTCAGTTCTCAGCCTCAGCCATGGTGCTCATACTTCAACTCCTTTATCTGTACCTGTACAATCTGCATTACAAAGGCATGAATATACTTAGCTGTTTCTCAATTATAGACTCAGGATTTAAGTTAGGAGTCCCTTGTATCTCTTTTAGGTGGTGTGAGCAGGGGGAGGAAAGGTGTGAGAAATGTTATTCTCACAGGCAAGAGGCTTCTAGCAACATTTTAGGAGGTATATTTTTTGGGAATAAAGTGTTTTTGCAAGCTATGAAAACAGTGGGCCTTTATAACCTTGGTCCTGTTAGCTTGGGGATGGGTTTTGAGGCCTTGGAGGGTATTATTCATTTGTTTACAAATAGCTGATGATGGTATGCTATGTGCTTGTTGCTAAGGATACACCTTATATGGGGGGAGTTGCGGGGAAGGTATTCAGGGAGACTGCAAAGCTGTTTCTCCTATGAGGTCACATTTTAATGCTTTTCAGGGAAATGTTGATTAGTGTCTTCACAAGTTTGGTTGGCAAACAAATCCAAACTGGGTGTCTAAACCTGGGCAGAATAATCAAACGTTATTTTTGATAGGGGGAAGAAATAAGATGCTTAGCAATTGCATAAGGGCAAAGTCTTTCTTAATTCTCTAAACGATAAAAACTTGAACCAAAAAATTGGGCAGGTAAGTCACATGGGAAAAGTTAAGTTTTCGGATAATGTCTGTTCACCAGATAAAAACTGATGAATCATTCCTGATAAATACGAACTGAGGGGAATAAAAAGGCTAGCTATCTGAACAAGAGAATTTCCTCTTCCATGCAGTTAAGATGGGCCTACAGGCAGGAGATAAAACCCACAGAGGGCATTTACGACATTAGATGAACACAAAATAGTATTCTTAGATCTTTTATTTACAAATCAAGAAGATTGAGATATTCTTTTGTAACACTATGTCTTATATAATCTAATATTAATATATTTTTCTAGCGTCCGTACAGTAAGACAGAGTAGTTCCAAATAACAGTAAATTAACATATAATGGAAGCAAAGAAAATTGCCCAGGAGTTTCACTCAACACCTTATCTTGGTAAACAAGCCCAGAATTAGGACTACTTTTAGACCTTTATGAATTAATGCTTCAGTAGGCCTCTCACTGGTCAAACCTCTGACTGGTTACTTGGCTTTTATGAATCCAAATAACTGGATGAATCCAAATCTTAGAGGGTCTAATTTTAGGAGAAACAAAGCAGGATAAAAATATACTAAGGCAGGGAGAATTAAAGTTAAAATATAACCAAATGTGTTGAAAAAATTGAAAAGAAATATAACAAAATGTTAACAATGTTTTTCTTGGGGTGTTGGCATCAACAATGGCTCTTATTTCCTTCCTTGTACGTTTTGATATTTATAAGTTTTCAACAATAGCACCTCTACTCTACCCAGAAAAAAAAAATAGATCAATGAAAAATACAATCTAATGGTTGAAATTATCGTTATATGCAAAATGAATACATTTTACCACTGGTAATGCCTTTGGCTATAGAGGAAAGATGATTTCCATAGAAGGATTACAATGTTTTATATCTAATTAGTTGGGAAAGCTTTAGGCAAAATCAGAGCTACAGATCCTGGAAGCTGAATACAGTGAAGACTTAAGAGACGTGAGGAAGAAAAGGTAAGATCAATGGAAGATCTTCCAGACAGCAAGAACAGTCAGTTAGACAGTGGGTAAGAACATGAAGAATGTGAAAACAAGACAAAGTGAGCTTTATGTGAAAGTGAATAATAAATGAGAGGAGATTAGGAAGTAAAATGGCCTTGAATCTGAAAGTAAAGAGCCACAACAGATTCTGTATTTTGAATGTCAAAATTAAGGAACTCCATTGGGAAATAAGTCTATGGAATGAGCAAAATCAACCTCCCTGAGTCAGATTGATTTCTACTTTGGGGGAGGGGGCTCGAAGTCATTAGCATTGGGTCTGTTTTATTAACACCATAGCTTTCCCTTTACTTCCAAGAAAAAGCACATATGATGCTTTTACTCTTCATAATTCACTTGCTTAGTCAAATACTCATTGATTTTTCTGAATCTGTAGCCCATCTGCTTGCAAAACATTCATTGACTTCATGGGACTAAATAATAAGTATTGGTTGATGTTAATGTACATACATGCAATAAAACTGTCAACTTAGTCATCTTCCTGGTATACCTGAGTATTTAAGAAAAGCATCATTAGACAGTGAGGCAGCGCTGTCTGAGAGGTAGTATACATAATGGAAAGAGCATGCCCTTTGACCTCCGATAGACATAGGTTCAAGTCTTGCTCTGCTACTTGCTCCTTGTTAAATTTGATCGAATTAGACTTTTGAGCCTCATTTCTTTATCTAAATTTAAGCCAGGGACAATACCTTCTTCCTATATATACATTTGTGAGGATTAAATGAGATATACATAAGTTAAAGCATAGGACAGAATGATGCCCCCCGTGCAACAAACTCTCAATCTGTGATAGCTATGATTATCACTGCTATCAGCATACTCCGTTTACCGTCACAACACAACGCAACTTAAGGGTTTCAGGAGCAGCATCTAATGTTAATTTTCTTTGTGTGAGTCAAGTTTGGATTATAAATATAAATGACCTCATTTTTCCCTTAGATGGCCAATGGTTAACTCCTAGAACTAATTCAGGGATTCGTCTTCCATAGCCTCAAATCTTTCTCTATCAATGTCAATGATATTGGCTTTCTCTTTCTCAACTGGTTCATTCTGGGGCTGATCAGAAACCCAAAGAGAGCAGCTGATGGGCCAGTAGGGACAGCTGAGGAGACTGAGTCCTTAGGGAGAGAGAATGTTTATGCTTGAAGAGCTTCTGAGACCCTGGGTTTCTCTTTTGGATAGATGGTGTTACTTGGTAAGCTTTATACACCCAAGCCCGATATTTGGGTCTTAAAGACTGGAACTCAGCTGCAATAACTATAGTTCTTCCTTAAGGAAATGCATTCACTCTACCCATGATGGAATCTTCACTGTTGCAATGTGAGGGGCAAGCTTCATATTCCAAGTAAGCTTGGGATTTTGGTGAAATGTCTGTTCTCAATTTCGCTGGCCCTGGAAGAGTGAAGGACTTGTTTGCTGGGATTTTGCTGGCTTTCACAGGGAATTATCTAGCCCCCTTCATCTAACTAGTCCTTTGCTTTGTTTTTAGTGGCCAAATAACTCATTATATGACCTTCGATAATATAAATAGAGAACCACTGGTATTTGGCCCTGAAGAGATCTATGTATCCAAGCTCTTTATTATTAAAATCCCCATTTGGATCCTAACCTCTTCCATCATAACTCCTACAGAATTTGTAATTTGTAATACTGAGATGAGCGCATACATATATTTTTTGTGATGATAGTATTTATTTTGTATATGTTGATTTTACTTTTATAGATAAACTGCAGAAAGCAGGCGCTGCACTATATACTCTTTTTTATACTCTTTGGTCTGGAGTAGTTGTGGAGATATTAGAGAACCCTCCAAAATAAAGAACTTTTAAAAAAAAGGTTTCTAAACCTCTAGTCAGTACGACTAAAGTAATACATTTAGCTTGTACTATTTTTGTGATTTTCAAGTCTTTAGTGACCATGAACAGCACTCATTTTAAAGTAACCCTTTCATTCTTGAAATGATGGAATCCGTGCTCCAGGGGAAGAGGCAGATAGGTTGAAAGAAAGCCTGACAGCAGAATGTGGATTTGATGCCTGTTAGAATTCACTAAACACTCTTGTTGCTTGAAAATTTTCCTTAAAAAATGTCTTCATGTTTGAAACTTTTTTTAAAAAAGATTTTATTTATGAGAGAGAGAGAGAGAGAGAGAGAGAGAGAGAGGGAGAGGGATAGGCAGAGGGAGAAGCAGGCTCCATGCAGGGAGCCTGATGTGGGACTCGATCCTAGGACTCTAGGATCACGCCCTGGGCCGAAAGCAGGCGCTAAACCACTGAGCCACCCAGGGATCCCTATGTTTGAAACTTTTATTTCTTCAAATTTTATATCAAAAATTTTAGTTAGATTGCTGCTAATCGTTCAAGATCACTCAGAAAATTCAGTTGCAGGTTTGGGACTAGAACTCAAAAATGCTATCCCAGCCATGTATTTTTCACAATGACACTTACCTGAAATACTGGTTATAGGGAATAGACATTATCCATTCATGTTTCTTACATTACCATAGCAATCAAAGTTTATTTATAGCATAAAAACCCCAGAAAAATTCTGCTGGAATATTTTAACATAAAACAATTTAAAATTTCTGAAGTATTACACTAAAGCATTGTCTTAATAGCTAATATTATACCTTCCACCATAACTATCACTTGCCTTTCAGTATCATAGTGGTGTGATCTTTTTCAAGATTATACTAAGACAATAATATTTGCACGATATTATTCAAGATTACATTAAAATAATACTATTTATGTGGTTATTATTCAAGACTATATTAAGATCTTCTATATTTACTGGATATATTTTGAAAATGGGAAAGTAAAAGAAATATTCATATCAACCTCTGAGTAAAAGCCCTGACGGGGAATGGTATCTATTATTTGTATAAGAAATTTTCCTTCCAATACATAACCTATTATTAATTACCTATTCTTTAAAGGATGTATCATTATTTCTACTTTGCCAAATATTGCCCATTTTAATGATTTTAACACTAAGTATCACTGTGAACAAATATTATAATAGTATGGTTAATTAAAAAAAGATTCCAACTTCAGTTTAGGTCTTCTTATTCAAATTAATAGTCTTTCAATGGTTAAGCAGACTTGTTTAAACTTGTTTAAAACTTACAATGACCATTTTCTGCATTTGGTTATTAAAATCAAAATATAGCCATAATCACTGATGACATCTGTAAGAAAGCTATAAATTACACAAAACAAACCATATCCCTATGTGTGTTAAAAAATCAATTTCACATATTTGTATTTTGAAAGTTATCTTAGAAATAGGATAGTGATCAATTCCATTTTAGAGATGAGAAAACGAGGTCAGGATGCAGTTGCTGACCTAGAATTGAACCTAGGTGCTCCAAGTTATTTATTTGCCTTTCTGCGTTCTGTTCCTTTCAGTCCTGCAACAGGGGGATGGCAGATTTTAGAAATATGGGTTTGCTAATGGAAGAGAGAGAAATCCAATGACTTGTTCTGACCAACTAGCATGATGGTTATGTTTATTAGAAGAGAAGGTCGGATACTAGTGGAAACACAGACTACTGGCACATCTACTGGAGAGATGAAGTCATTAGCCATATATAGGCTCATTAAGCCCTAATGGTGATCGTAATCATCCGTTTGTGATTTGGAAGAACCGTGCCTCCATCCCTTTGAAAGGCTTTTTGTTTTGTAGATCCCTTTTTATTCTGCTTCCTGAAACTCTATGCCAATTGATGTTTGCATGTTTCTGAAATGGCTACGAGTCTTCTAATTGATTCTCCCTCTACACTGTGCTGCTGCTCTGGCAGGCGCCCCGCTTTCAGGTCACTTTACACGTCATACCACCTAGGGCGAGCCAGAGACCCATTCAAAGGGCAATGGGATGCCAATTATTTCCCTTCCTGGCATTTACATGAAAGGTATAATCTATCTCCTTTAGGAGAAAGGCTGCTAAGAGGAGTTTGCTTCCTTTAATAATTCCCACAACCACCAAGTTTCTAGACTAGAGGAAAATTAAGAAGCTGAAACAAAGGGAGGAAGTAGAAGAAAAGCCCTTCAGGTAATCAGCAAATTTAGTGTATACTAGGTACTAGGCAATATTTCTCAATGCTTTGCACCTACTCATTTGTTTACACTATGCCACAGCCCGTGGAAGGGAGTACTGTTATTTCTCTCACCTTTGTAGATAAGAAAATTGAAGCCCACACTGTCATGGGTAGTAAATGGCAGAGCCACAGTTTGAATTGAGGTTGGCTCTGAAGCCTAGTCTTTTCCCCATTTCGCTATAGGTGATATGAAAGATCCTGTATATACCTTAATGTAGATTTGAGACCTTCTAGAAATAAAGAATTATTTAACAAGCAGGAAAGCAAACGATGACTATGATTTAGAGAAACAAAAATACAAGACCATCCTCAATAAATTCCTTGACCACATACTTCTGCATCTGACAGTGTCTGTGGTAGAGGTAGCCTCAATGGGATATTGTGTACCTCTTCTTACTTCTACCGAAGGGACGCATCCCAATAATTTTGGACTTCGGGTATGAAAACCCTGACTCTCATCGCTTTCCTCTTGACTATGTGATTTGTGATGTCCTGGCAAGTCCCAGGGCAGGAGCCTCCTAAGATCGTGAGAAGACTTTTATAAAAAGTCGAGGTAGGTAGCCAGCCTTAAGCAACGTACAGTACATAACCCAGCCGTGCAGAGAGCCAACCCACAAATGCAGTTCATTGTTCCCACAGCACTACCCAATCTCCAAAAGATGAATGAAAAACAACATATTTATACAATGCTGGAATTCATACTGTAATTGAATCTGTGACATCATGTTTTGAAATTAATCATTTACCTTATGAATCTATGTAGGCTCCATGCTCTTCAGAACTAATTGTGTGGTTCAGAGTGACGTGCCTGAGACCTAGAGGGAAGACAAACAAACCCACGGTTCAAATTCAGCACGAAAAGACTATCGATAGGATTGAAGAGACATTCTTACTGGATGTGAAATATTGCTTTGAGTCAGATGCAAATTACAAAGGCATTTACTAGTTTGGAGTTTAGGAGAAGGTAGAATTTAGATGCCCTGGGCTATCTGTGTTGGTGTCCCTGTGCTTTAAGAATCAGCTCCGACAAAAACACCAACGGGTCTAAAATGTTCCTGGAACAGAGCAGTGTAACTGAACCCAGGAGGGAGAGGCAGGCTGGCCCCCACCTGGGGGCACGGGTTAATAAAAAGATCAATTGCACTCTTCTCTTGTTAGTCGTCAGACAGCCCATTGATGCCACCTGCTTGCTTTAAATGCGAAAGTACGGGCCAGCCATTGGAAAGCTGCCACCATCACTTGGGAACCCCCTTTCTTTCCGCTCTAGTGATAGGAGGGAAAAGGCCAGAGTCAGGCCCTTAGAAGCTGAGCATCTGTTCATTCGGTAAGCACAGATGTGAGTGGGGGAAAACCAGAAAGCAAGTCTTTACCCGGAGAAGGGACAGTGCTTGGTCTCCTCTTCAATGATTATACCACAATATGAGGAGGTCATAAAGTTAATAACAGTGTGAATGCAAGAAACATTTCGAATGTAAGAAATAAAATGGCTCAGTAAATTTTCTTCTTTCTTGAGATTACCATATCCCTCGGATCTGACATGGCCATGTGTTAGAAACACACAGATTACACAGGCTTTGTATTGGCGTTAATAGTCCTTGGGAACCTTGGCCTGTTTTTCACTTGTGAATTATTCTATTCCAAAAGCATAAGGAAAGCTTTGCCTGGCTTTAGTGTCAGTTGACAATGATTACAATTTCAAAAGAAACATTACACATGTCCTAAAACAAAGAAAGTGCCTGCTCACCGTGGGCAGATGGAGAAGAAACTTTATTTTTTTATATCAGGCATAGGATCTTTTCCTGCAGGATCTTTTCCTGCAGAACCAGCATCTACCTCACTGAGCCTCTGCAAACAGCAGCTGTAAATGGGCCTCTTGTTTGCTCACCCTGACACTACACCTAGCAGACAGCACATGCCTGATGGGAAGACTCCAGACCTTCCCACCTTTGTAGCAGATGAGTATTCATTTCTCTTTTAATAACATGAGTAGGTTTAATTTACCGTGTATATATTTGATGGAAGGCATATTGATCATTTATCGATTACTATTATTTCAGCAGTATTTTTCTTACTACCAATAATAGCTTCCTCTCTCTCTCTGCTGAACATTCCTATTCCGATCAAAAACACTTTGCAAGTAGTGAGATGCTAACTTAGAGTGACAGTGAGATGTAGCAGTTAGCTCTAGTTTCTCAAAGCACCGAGATGGTAACTCCAACTCCTGGCCTGTTAAATACTGCTGTCTCTCATGCTCACTTTTTAGACTCTAAAAGTCAAGGTACTATATGTAGGTTCTGAATACTTAAAATTCATTCCGAATTAAGCAGTGTGTAAATGGATGGATTTTCTATCAAGTGAGTCATACCTGCAAGACAAAGTGCTACATCTAGCCTAGAATGGACATAGTTTAATCAAGAGAACAGATCAAGAAATGACTGCCTATTAAAAAAGTATTATTTAGTGAATTTTCAAACAACAGAATTCCGAGATGGGCTAACCATTTATGCAAAAATTTTGAAGATCTGGGTTGCTCAGTGGTTTAGTGCCTGCCTTCAGTTCAGGGAGTGATCCTGGAAACCCGGGATCGAGTCCCACATCGGGCTCCCTGCATGGAGACTACTTCTCCCTCTGCCTGTGTCTCTGCCTCCCTCTCTCTGTGTCTCTCATGAATAAATAAATAAAATCTTAAAAGAAAATTTTTGGAGGCTAGATGAGGTATTAGCTGTTTCCTGAATGTAAAGAGACTAATAAATATCACTCATATCCTTGATGAAATATGTTGTGAAGAATATGGGTCTCTCAAGCATTTATATGTATAAATTACTTACTAGTAAGACAGTAAGTTTTGGGGGACCAGTAATTTTTTTGTTTTTCAACAAACTCTAAGTTTGATGTGAAATAGAGCAGAATTTATTAAAAAAAAGTGTTTTATGAATACAAGGGCTTTGATCAGATTGCTGAGTGAGGCTGCAAAGCTTGACTTTAAAATGGTTGATGGAAAAAAGGACTTGCATCCTTCTTAATATGATCTTGCATCAAAATGACAGTCCTTGAATGAAGTTCAACCAAGTCTAACACTGAATTTTTCTCCCCAGCCCCATGTTTTATGATGAGGATCCAACATAGCTACAAGGGCTCTGTGATGAGTAACAAAGGGAAGTTTGCTAGGTAGGCTCATCTCCAGGCTTCAGACCCTCCTTGGTTAAGCCCACTTACAGATAAGCATAATATCTTGGACCATAGTTGAAAAAGCTAAAGGAATAAAGTAGCACTTGAGGTTTTTTCTTGACAATTTTTTCATCTCATGGTTAGCTAATAGACACAAAATTGACATAGAAATAATGGACATTTGATTATGTAATTTTGTAAAAGAGGGATATTTTAATCTGGAATAAAGAAGTTCATTTTAGGGATGCTTGGCTAGCCTAGATGGTGGAGAATGTAACTCTTGATCTCAGGATTGTAAGTTTAAGCCCCATTTGGGTGTAAAGATTACTTAAAAATAAAATCTCTTAAAAAAAAAAGAAGCTAATTTTGTAGGATGAATTAATATTGGCTATCGGACTACGCTAACTTGAAGATATCAAAGGTAACTGAGTAGTTATTGATAACTGTAGTAATGAGTACAGCTTTTGAACGGACACCCAGACTTCTGTGGGTTTTTAAAAATTAAAACAGCACTTATATTTGAAAATGCAGGGTTCAAAACATTTTCAGTGTTTTCTTGACAGTTTAGGCACATGGTTTAAAGTTTCAATGCACACCAAATTGGGTAATTTAGGATGTTACAGAGGTAGAATTAATTATATATATATATGTCTTTTACATGTAGAACATATGCATTAACTTTGTGAGCAAACCTAATGAAGGCAGTATTAACCAAGTGTAGTCAAATGCACTAAATAAGTAATTTTTGCTAAAGTTTGGGAATGCCTTATATGTCAGAATGGGACTTGCTAGTCACTCCTGAATACGACCTTTGTTAATAGTTGTTGAATAAAACCTTCTCTTTTGAAAAGAGTGACCCTCTGTGTAAATTTGTTCAAATTTTGAAGTCAATTTCTTTGGGAAAATTTCCAATTTGAAAACAATAGCATCTAAAGAACTCAGACGTTGGAGTCAGTCTTATCCCTGTTGTAGTGGTGGTATTAATATTTAAAAAAAATGCAACCTTTTAACAAACAAAATGACTTTGACACTCGATTTAGAATCAGTAGTCCTTAAACTATACTTCAGGGGAAGAGCTATGAAATTCAAGAAAAAGTAAATCCCAACTAACACGAAAGCAACATTTTAATCATCAAGATGCAAATGAGGAAACTATAATTGTGAAAATATAATGAGAAGAGGGTACATAATTCGATATGAAAAAAAGCTCAAGAATGAAAAGAAGCCAGTTTGGAGAAAAAGTACATCCAATGATAGCTCATGTAGAGAAAAAAGGCAAAAGGAAATGAATTTAAGTAAACTAGAGGAAATTTCTCATCTTATATTATCTTTTACGTCTAAATAAGAAAAAACTATTTTGAGGAGTTTTGAGGAAACTCTGCAGCCTTCCTATTTTATTATTATACATCTCTTTTTCATGGCTCCTGCTGGAACTATGCTGATATACTCTTAAAACTCTTACCTTACTTTGCCTTCTGTTTCGGAAGCAAGTGTAATCATTAGGAAAGATTAGCTCTGCTACTTTCTCTGTTGCCCTGCATGATGTAGGCTGAGGAGGCTTTTGGGGTCACCACTAATATTATCACTTCCCTCATTAAAACAACGGCAACAACTCTGAATATTCTGAGGGGAAGGGAGCTTTCACAGAGGCAAGCCTGGCCTCTTAACTGGAGCCTCATATTCCAGGATGGGGACATTAGACAGAAGGCAATCAATTGGGAAGGGCTGAGGATGTTTGAGCAAGGGAGTGAATTAACCAGAAATCCAATTTAAGCAGATGAAGTGTGTGTACCATAGATCAGAGTGAGGACAGAAAACAGATCTATTCAATAATTAACCCAACAAATACTTTGAGCAGTGTTTAACATTTGCTAGTACTCTTTTCATGACGATATTCTATATTAATAATATAGTATGTTGATACTATAATAATATCTCACTATTACTACTTAATAGTAGTACTAAGTTTAATAATAAATTGTTCTTTTTGGTACTGTTAGATACTGAGGATACAGAGGTGAACCAGTTGGTCAAGGTCTCCGCTTTCACAGACAGAAGACAGACATAAAACATCACACAATTGAGAGAGAATGAGGGAGGGAGGAGAGAAACATGTGTTTTAAGAGTGTCTAATTCTAGAAGAATGCTCTTGTTATGTTAAGCTGAGTCTAAAGCTGTGAAGATTGGATAGTAGGCTATTGTTATAGTCCAGACAAGAAAGAGATTAATGAGAACCCAGCCTAGGTGGGAGCAGTGGGAATTAAAAGGAAGAAAAAGATGCAAGAGGTATTTCAGAGACAATCAATAGAAATTGGCAAGTGCTGAGATGTGCAGTACAGGAGAGGGAAGAGGCATAGATGAATTAGAAACTTGGGGCCTCACTGAAGAAAGCGGGCTGCTGTTAACAGAAATACAGATGTCACAAGACCAAACTAGTGTGATGGGGTAATGATGGATTTGGGTGTGGTACCTTGTGTTTTCTGTGTCAAAAAACATCTCATGGAGGTGACAATAAGTAGCTGAGAAACGAGCACAAGAGAGTGGGGTGTCATTCTGATGGGAGTTAAAGCTGTGCAGGTCGTCTATAATCCTCAAAGGTAATGAATGATCGTCTATAAACCTCCAAAGATGTGGGGGTTCTGGGAAATGATGTAATGAGGGGAAGGGAGAGAGGTAAGGCAAGTAGGAATAGCACCAGACAGTTACATACTCATTCCTGTGTGATGGACACGCACTCTCCAGGGGTCAGTTCCCTTCATTTTCACCACAACCCCTAGACAGCAGATTTTGTTATTAACCCTACTTCACAAATTAGGAAATGGAGCTACAGAGAGGTTGCTGAGGCCACACAGCTCATAAGGGATAGTGTCTCAGAGCCTCTGTCCTTAACACTATTCCGCCTAACGCCTCTTAGGTGGAACAAGTGATTATGAAAAGCGGGTTGTTCTTTGCCAAAACAGATATCCTACGGATTAAATTAAAGTGGGGAGGTTAGCAAAGCATGGAGCTGAGCTTGAGAGGTAAAGCAACATGCATGAGAAACACTGGCACAGAGGGGGCTTTTCTATTAAGCAAATGACAACATGCAGAAGAGGTTTTTTTTTTTAAATTAATTAATTTGAGAAAGAGAGCACACAAGAACACAAGTGGTGCGGAGGGGCACAGGGAGAGGGAAGCTCAGCAGGGAGCCTTGACCTGGGGCTTCAACCCAGGACCCTGGGATCCTGACCTGAGCCAAAGGCAGACACCTAACCCCCTGAGCCACCCAGGCACCTTGCAAAATAGTTTTGTCAACACTTTTAACAAGTGCTATGAGGACACGTGTAAGATTCTAGGAAAGACTGTATGAGGGGGTCCTAACCTGCTGTGTGGGAGGTTCAGGGGCTTTGCGATCAGGGAAGTCGACCTTAAGAATCTGCCTTTTCAACTAAAACCCAAATCTGGGAGTGGAAAAGAAGGACATTCCAGATGTGAGGGCCCTTCAGTGGGAGGAGCTAACCGGATTCAAGGGGTAAAGAAATCTGGGGCAAAGATAAGGGAGAGGAGGCCCCTAAGGCTTCTGGACTTTATCCTAAGAGTAGTGGAAAGGTACTGAAGGGGATTAAGCAGGAGAGTGACAAATTAAGGCACAGAGAGTTTAAGGAAACTGCTGGAGATCATACAGCTGCTAATTGAGCCCCAAGGAAACCCAGATCATCCCAGCTCCAAGGTTCCTCCCTCTCCCAAAACCATATTACTGTCCAGAGCGGGGCGGCAAAATGTTTAATAACCAGCTCTCTGGGGGAAAGGGAATGATTTGCAGCATTTTTTTTTTTTTTTATATTAGTGGTGTAATTGCCATCATGGATTTTAAGCTACTCACGTGTCCCAAGTTACTGACGCAGAATTGGGAAGAGATGCTCCCTATCATACCAGGACATGGCATCTTTAACATTCAAATGCGAAGGGCAGAAACACCCTCAAAAACATAGAAAACAGTGCAATAATACAATAATTAGGACGTGGCGAGCTCTGTGTATCTGTTGACTTTGTTTTTAACAGGTTATTTAAATCAAAACTTATACAATTGATTTTTAATAGTGACTCTCTCGGGGAACAGACAGCCTGCCAAATTCCTGAAAACTTATTAATAGGATCTCCTGAGCAGGTACAAGCTGGCACCACCTCAAAGAATCATGTCGTGGGTACAGATTTTTATTTTCTTGCTTCCTTTTTGGGAGATGGTTCCTGGACTCTTAGATAAAATCTGACTCATGTCTTTGTACTTATCTCATTGTGTGGATCATGGAGAATATTCAATGAGAAGAAGATGGGTTTCCCCTCCAAAAAAAAGGAGTAGGAAAGGGGAATTTGGGGGAGCCGGGGCTGAGCATTGTCCTCTGTGGGGACACCAGGTGGCTGATAGCAAACCTTTCTGGCTCACTTTTCACCTTTGCTTTCAAACAGTCAGGAGAGCCAGCTCCTGGTTTCAAACACAAATTTATAACTGTTGCACTGAAGCTAAACTTATATTCTCTGTATCCATTATCATTCCGTCCTATTATTGTCATGCAACCTCCTCTTTAGGAAAATCACTGGACCCTAAAATAAAATGTTCAGAAAACATGCAAATGAAAATGGCTTAAACTCTCAGACTTTGGCAGTGTTACTTGAGTTGCTGTGGCCTCAGAAGGGACAATCATAATATTTTTCTGGCTGTCTTGTCTTGATTTATAATTCGAAATCTCCATAAATGATAATAGAGAGGGCAATTATCAAAGAAATGGAAAGGGCAATTATCATTAAATTGAAAACACATCACACATCCAACAGGATGAATGACTGAGCTAAAAACAGATTTTGTGGATCTTGCAACTGTTCCAAAAGAACTTAATGGAGGCAACTTCATCTCCCCACCTCCTCCAATTAACCAGATGACTTTGGATATATTTTCTCTCTTTTTTTTTTTTTTCCCTTGGATGATACCGCAAGGCCTGTTAAACTAATCTGCCTGAATACTGACACTACTTAGGAGATGTAAATTTATGAGACTAAACCAGTTGCTGTTTGCCTAGTGTGAAAAAACGCTTTCCGTTTTTTTTTGTAAAAACAGTAGAGAAAAATTAGTTCCCTTGTTTGTACATTTGTGATTCCAGGAGACTGTAGACGCCCGTCTCATCTGCCCTTAACCCTTGCAATGAATCTTTTTAAGTGAGGCAACACGGTGTTTTTGTTCATGAGGTTAAATAATAGACTAGACGTTGAGACTCCCCTAAAGGGCTTTTGTCTTGGTTGGATAAATTGAGCAAATTATAATCCAACCTATAGGTATCAGTGATCCTTACTATAAAAATGGAAGCTAGAGGTGAATGTTTAGGGATGCCTTTTGTGGAGAAGTCTTACTATTTGGATTTACCGTTTTAAAGAGTAGAATTAGGGAGGTTCTCTGGAAAGCATAAAACGTGGAAGGGGAAAAAAAACAAAACAAAAATTCCTTTTGTCAGCACATCTGGATAGTAAAAATAGTGGTGGCATGAACGTCAATATCTGCCCATCTGGAGCCTTATATAAATCTGATCCTATCAGATCTTGACAGGGAATATGAAGGGCTCCCCTTTTCATATTGAGGTCTAGCATGCTTATCTTTGTATTATACAGATCATGAAGAAACTAAACATGGAATGATCCAAATGTTCAGATGAACTTAATTTATATTTATTTCATCTGGGTTTCTGCTTCCCCCATATTGGTTCTTGACAGAACCATTGGTCCTTGACCTGCTGTTGGCTAATGCTTAACCAAGATTAGATTTGTTTACTTGAGAACAAAGAACCATAGGATGATACCAGCCCATGCGGCTACACTCTCTGTTACAGAGCTCAGACACTGTGGTAATAGTTGAAAAAGAAAATATAGTCCAAAAGGAAGATGGAAAGAAAACTGATATTTACTAATCACCTATTATTTCTCATAGGTGATTTCTAAATTTTCTAAAAATTACATGTAATTTTTAATGTTGCCACTATCCGGTATCAAACCTGTTGGCGAGTCCTGTATTTGTATATCCTCCCTGCCCAAGCAAAAGCAAATCAGTTAAATTTTACTATGCTATCCTGTGACTTTTGCAAGTACCTTCCCCTTCATGTTGGAGGACCACGCTGTGCTCGCTATGTGCATGCTCTGGTGTTTTGTCGCTTGGAGAGCGGAATACATGCTGTACTGTCTGGCTGCCAGCAATATGCAACATCAGTGCTGAATATTTTCCTTTCAAAGACATATGATTCTCTATTAAGTCATTTTTTTCCCCTAGCTTCTATCTTCCACATATTCTAGAACAGTTTTTCAATGTGAGAAATATTTGAGAGTTTTCCCAAAACAATAAAACAGAAAAAATTTTTGTCCAATTTACTCACTATGAATTTATATGAATATGTGCATGTATCCCTAAATTGCTCATCTTGAATTGATTTGTGTGTGCGTGTGTGTCAAGGAAAGAAAATTGTTACATTTATCAATTTATCTTGGTCAGTAAATTTATTTTTAAATACTAAGTACACTAAAAACCAAGGAGGAGGAGGAGTATCCTTTACAAAATTCCCCAAAGTTCGGAGTGCTTTGAATTTTTTTGAGCTCTCAACCATATGTTGAGTAAGTAAATGACTCTTGGACATCCTCACGAAGGGGCAGGGGTGGAGGGAATTCCCCTTGAATTCTAGGAAATGTTCTTTGCACATGATGTTTATTTCCTTTGATGTCACAATTTTTCTTGAATCATGTAAATATTTATTTTAAACATGGTTGTTAAGGCTTATTCAATAGTCTGTTTCAATTCCTGTGTCAAAAACTGGGTGAAGCAGAAAGGTCAGTTTGTGGACCGATATGTTCTCAGATTAAATATTGAATTAGTAAAAAATGAACCTAATATTATTTTAATATTTTAAAATGTGTTTGGAACAGAAGGGGAGTTTCTGAAAAATAAAAATTGAAAAGCTAGCTCGTCTAAAATAAAGCACATTATGAGTCACATTGATAGTTTCTTTATCATCGATATTCTTGAAAATTGGTACATGTTTATCAATTGTGTCCAGTATTTGGGTTGAAACCCTTTGTCAACTGTATTTCCTTCTCACAGGAACCCCGTGAGGTAAGCCTCACTGCCCGATTTTACACATTTTGCAACTCAGAGAAGTTTAGAAAACCTTTTCATGTCAGTAAGCAAGCAAACAGCAACGCAGGGACTTAAACCCGGACCTGTCAGATTCTAAGCCCTGTGAGTGGCACATGGCAGTTCTCAACGTGTGCCAATTGTCAGCCCTTCTGGAGGCAGAGTAGGACTTGTTCACCTATCTGTGCTTCTTAAGACAGTTATAGTTAAAAGCTGCTCCAGGTAACAGATGATATCCTAATTTCTAAAACACCTAAATAAATCAGAATGTCAATTCTCTCTGATTCCTTCTGATCATAATCTTCCCCCAACCCCAGTCACACTCGCATGTTCCACAACCAAACATCCAAGTTCTATATTCACCAGGGATCTGTTCACTTATTCATTCAACAAATATTCACAGCACCCTCATAATATAACAGGCATTTTTCTGGGCCCGGAAAAAAAAATGAAGTCGCTGTGATTGTAAAGTTTATATTTGGATAGGAGAGAGAAAGTAAACACATGCATACATGTATATGGGCATAATTGTTAAGTCAGTTCAAATAGCAGTAAATGGAAAGAAGACAAATAAAATGGGGTCAGGACTAGAACATAATAGTGACTGACTTTTTACTGAAAAAAATATCACAAGTGTCAGACACTTGGTTAGGTATGCTACATAGATTAATTATTTAATTCTTACAAGACTCTCTGCGGTAGATATTGTACCTCTGGTGGATTGAAGATGGCAGGAAATTATTAACTACTCCTGAAATTGAGAGGTAGGGTTTAACTTCTCTCCCTTTGAGTCCCTTGGTGACTTTCTTGATGAATAAAATGAGGCAGAAGAGACAGTAGACTAGGTCTGGACTTTGGCTTTGTACCTTTGGAGCCTTGGGCTGCCATGTAAGAATCAGACTAAGGCTTCCACGTGGTGAGAAAGCCCAAGCCACATGAAGAGGTCAGGTGTAAAGTGAGCCTCAGGTGGGCTGTCAGCCAACAAGGATTAATGACACATGTGGGATGGCCAGCCCCCTCAAGCCTACTATTCACTTGGTATCTGACCTCACCAGAATGACAAACCCCAAATGAGAACCACCCAAGGGAGTGTAGTCATTCACAGAAAAGTGAAAGATGATAATAGATCGTTGGTTTAAACCAACTGGGTTTAAACCAAGTTTGGGGGATGTTTTGTTATGCAGCGATGAATAATTGGAACGATGATTATGATCTTTTTTTTTTCCTATAAAAGAGAAAACCAAGAGAATGAAAGGCTGAGTAATTTGGTTGTCAAATGGTAAAATTGAGATTCAAATCCAGTCGGGCTGACCCCCAAGTACCATTTTACATTCTATCCTGTAAGCCTCATCCCTAGAGTGAAATCAGCATCGTCAGCGTGTCCCTGACTAACGTTGGCAGTTACCATCTAGTTTACATTTCATTTTCTCCCTTGAATCACAACGGTTAAAACTCAGGGCACACTGCCATGGGAATATGACTGCTCAGCTGGGTGCTTTTGCAAAGAGACCTTGCGGTGTCCTTGACCCGGAAGTATTATGTGGTCCAAGACCTTTCGTGGATTGGAATCTTAAGCAAAATAAGGAGAATATGGAGGAGATTGACCTGTGCTAATCTATAATCCTTTCATTGTGTCGTGAAATTACGGGAATGATTCAAGTGAAATAGGAAATTGCACGGCATTTTGATTAAAGAAAAGGAGCATGAAGTAATTTTGTTAAAATAAAGGGCAAATAATTGTCACCAAATCAGATTTCTTGGCGTACAAATATGTTACATCCCTTGTCTAATACACAGGACTGATATTCGGATGGGAAAGGAGTAACCGGATGTCTGTAGCATGATAGCATTCACCGGCAAGAGGCTGAGCCAGATGTTCCTTCCTCAACAAGGAAGGACAGATAAAAGTACAAGGTTTCCAAGCAAGCCCACGGTGCATATTTCCCAAAGACGTTTTTCCTCAGAGTATTTAGTTTAGTTTAGTTGTTTCCATTCTGAAGACCTTTGTGTACACAACAATAGAACAGCTCATGATAGCTCAGAGGAAAGAACTTTTATAGAGATGCTGCACATTTTACCCCCCTCAAGCCTTGCAGGGGAAACTCCTGGTACTCTTGGAACTTTCCTGTCAGACTCTTAAGACAATCCAGTGCCTTTTCCAAGCAGGAAATATGATGTTCCAAAGACAACTTGACCTCCTGTTTGAAAATGGTGGTGGTGGTGGGGGGTGGGGGGGTGAAGTGGGGAGACAAAAAGGGGCATAGCCTGAGTATACTCAATCCATAGACCCACTCACAAATACAAACAAGTTAATTTTGTTAAGAACGCAAGATAACATTTCACTTAAGACAAAATCCCAATCATTTATTCTCCTCTGGAGTACTTCTTATGCATCCTTGAGTTTTTAAAAGTTCAAGTGTTGCATAAAAAATCAACATAATTACAGAAAGCAGTCCTTAAACAAGAATATCCTGTTTTGTTTCCTGCATACTCACTGGGGTGGCTCATCTGAATCCTTGACAACATCCAACTCCAAGAAGAAAACACCAAGACTGCTTGCTGATCTCGGTTTTTACATAGAGCTCCTCAGCAGTAGGGCTGTTGGCCCCACCGTGTAAGCCGACAATCGCCCTATTGTTTACTCTCCAGTCAGAAAAGCGATGCTGCTTTTCTTCACCGCGTACGGTCTCTATAATCCTAACAGTCATGTTCACTCAGCAGTAAGCCCCAATATATGTTTCCCAGAGGAGTTTCAGATACATGAGATAGATTAGCATCTCTGTGGCTTGATGCAATCTGTGACAGACTCGACAGTAATAAACATTTTAAAGTGTGGTCAGTGCTAAATTCTTTGCTGAAGCACAATTTTGTTCCTGAGGTGGTGGTGGGGGGGGGGGGGGGAAGAAAATTAGCAATAACTTTTTTGGGTAAGGAACTGCATTGGCTCCGGGATAACACAAGGCCCTGAACCTCTTGCCCTCTCAGCATTTCATTCTGTGCAGAGGGAGGAAAAAAAAGCCCAATTGTGTGCTGATGAATTAGAAAACGTCATGAACATTCAAGAAATACACACGCCACTACAAATTAAGCGTGAGCAGGGCAAGGTATTCATCCTTTCTGTCAGATTCTGTGGGAAGTACGCCTTATTAGCATGGAGGCCCGAAGCGGTAGTGTATCGGCCATGTTCGCTTCTCCTACAGAAGAACAGGCCATCTCAGGTCAGGACAAACAAATAGCCTGGATCCACCCTCCTCCTCTCCCCCCCATTACAATCCTACACTTGAAAATCACCAGATGAAACCCTACATCCATCTCAGCCTGGATCCTTCCACCCACCCCCTCCCCCCTCTCCCCCCCATTACAATCCTACACTTGAAAATCACCAGATGAAACCCTACATCCATCTCAGCTTCCAGTTTGTCTCAGGGCTTACAAGGGAACTCGGTTTTGCATTTTAAATCAGTTCCATCATAACCCTGAAAGCGATCACAGGGCTGCTAATTCTCTGTCTCCTGTTTCCACCACACACACCCCCCCCCACCTCCCCTTTCGAAGCTTTGAATTTGAATGGGACCCGAAGATTCTCTGGGGGTCATGTTTGTGGCCCTTGAGGAGCGGCCTCTCTGCTGCTTTCAGCTGATTTCCTGGCATGTTTCGCGGGGATTTGTGGTGAGTGGCAGCTCTGGAATCACTTTTCATTCTGTCAGGTTGTGGTTAGGCTTAGTGGGGTTTCTTTGTTATACTGGCCACTACTAGTCAATTCCCTTGAAAATATCTGGTTTTCTCTTTTCCCCTTGAAGAAAAAAGCAAAAAAAAAAAAAAAAAAAAAAAAAAGCAGTTCCAGATTCTCCACCTTACCCCCAAAACACAAACACAAAACAAACATGGATATCCTTTGGAAGTCCTGGGGGGAGATAGAGGAGGAGAGGTCCAGATGTTCTCAACATCCCAATTTAATTTTGATGTCAGACTATAAAAGATCTTGGGAGGGCCCCATTTCCCGTACCTGTTCTGCTGACACGCTGTTTTATTAAAGAATCAGGGATAAATTTTACTACCGCATTTTTATGTTAAAAACAACCAAAAAAAAAAAAAAAAAAAGAAAGCTAACACAAAATGCGAATAATTTTGGAAGCCCCGTGTTTTCTTTTTCTTTCAGAACAAACCTGGAAAATAGGAAGTTAAATCTGAATGTTGGTAAAATATAACAAAAAACACTAAGAAGCCCGTCAGGATTGAGTTTTCCATGGGCACCGTGGGGCGGTGTGGGGGGGTGTGGGGGGGGGGTCTGGGCGGGAGGGATTTGGCACTTTAAGTGCATGTCGTTTTAAGCCAGAGCTTAACAGAGTTTTGTATTTCATGAATTAGTTTTGGGGGAAGGAAAGGAAAAGAGAACAACGTAAGGTTGCCAACATTTTCTATTGCCAAGTTAGGCTGGTTAAAAAAAAAAAAACACAACAAAAAACAACAACTAACATTGAAACCTTACATCATCTCTTTAAAGAAAGGCCATGTTAACATCAGCGGGGGGTGGGGGGCGGGAGGAAGGAGGAAAGCCTTCATCTTCAAATACAAGCCAGCCTTCGCTAGAATGAAGAGTTGGCAACTTTTACACCAACATGCCACAAAGGCCTCCAGAAACAGCCAGTTCCTGAAACACGCCAAGCCCCTTCCCACCTTCTTGCCTGTGCACCCGCCGTTCCTCTGACTGGAAATCTATTCCCTGGACATTGGCAGAGCTCTCCACTCAAATGGAACCACAAGAGGCAGGGCTTCTCTAACCACACTGTTGAAAGCCCCACTCCCCAGACCTCGTGCCGGCAAACCCTCCTCCCCGCTTCCAGGCCTCTCCATCCAGGTCCTCTCCATCCCAGGCCTCTCCAATCCCAGGCCTCTCCACCCCGGGCCTCTCCGCCCTGGCCTCTCCATCCCGGGCCTCTCCATCTCGGGCCTCTCCATCCCGGGCCTCTCCATCCAGGTCCTCTCCATCCCAGGCCTCTCCAATCCCAGGCCTCTCCACCCCGGGCCTCTCCGCCCTGGCCTCTCCATCCAGGGCCTCTCCATCCTGGTCCTCTCCACCCCAGGCCTCTCCGTCCCAGGCCTCTGCATTTTCCTTACTTGGCTTCAATCTTTGTCAAGTATTTGTTACTACCCGGGGCTGCATGTTGTTTGCTCATGATCCAACTCCCCCATTGACAGTATAAAATACACCGGGTCAGAGGCTTCAGATCATTCTGTTCACCTCTTTTTCTCCACTCCCTGGCCTGGCACCTGTGAGGCACGAGGTACTTACTCGTTCCATCTACAGGTGCGTCTGAATGTATGGTCCGTATTTTCCTTATGTTTGAAAAGAACGACTGCGCTGCCTGCGTTGGTTCGTGTGCGGAAACGATTGTTTTAAGAAGGGGATTGACGCGTCCTTTAGACATAGATCAGGGCACACCTGAAGGAAGCACACATGTGACTCACCCAGACTTCACTGCAGCTGGTCTTGCCCAGCAGGAGTGACAGCTGTGCTTCGTAGGACCGGCAGCAAGCTGAGGCGAGGCTAACCTGGGGTCCCACTACTGACTTAGGGACAAGAAATATTCTTTACGCAGACTTAGGCTGTATTAACAGCCCCTCCCTCCCTCCCCGAATCACTGAATTAGGTAGTTCAGGCATGGCTCCTTAGCACCTCTTGGATAACGAATGCATTTTTTTTTTAAAACAAGAAGATGTTTATTAACAACACGAGAACATGAGAGTGCAAGTATCTCCTGGATTAAAAAAAAAGGAAGAGTAGCATCCACGTGATAGCATGTTTAGCTATTACCTCTCACAATTAATTCACCGTGAGTAGGGGGACTCTGAAGTAGGGTTCACAGTCAGGCCATACTGCCAAGAACACTGGGGCATCCTAGAAAAAGTTGCCTTTGCAATGGGTTGTGGAGAGTTCACAAATGTGGGTAGTAGGTGTCAAAAGTGCATTTTCCAAGTGTTTGTGCCATTTGGGATCCTGGATAGGTGACTCTGATTTCTTTTCTTGAAAAATATCACTTCTGGGCATGTGGGGCTTGTTTTTCCCCCCAAAAATTGGAGAATGAGGGCAGCCCGGGTGGCTCAGCAGATTAGCGCCGACTTCAGCCCAGGGCATGATCCTGGAGTCCTGGGATCAAGTCCCACCTTGGAGTCCCTGCATGGAGCCTGCTTCTCCCTCTGCCTGTGTCTCTGCCTCTCTCTGTGTGTGTCTCTCATGAATAAATAAATAAAATCTTAAAAAAAAAAAAAAAAGGAGAATGAGCCCAGATGCACCTAATGCAAGTTCCGCACCGATTTTTCTTTTTAATTAGGGTACGACATCTGCTGTTGGGGCCACACTTCTGAGCAGCAGTAACAGATAGTAACATGATGGTACCCAAATACATGAGATCCGGCAATTGGTGAAGAAAGTGAGTTTAGGGCACGTACATGAGTGTGTGTGCACACGTTTGTGTTGTGCATATATGTGAGAGGGTTAACGTATTTTGGTTATTATCATCATGATGATGCGGTAAATGGAAAGTGTAAAAGGGTTGATCTTTTGGAGTTCCTTTCACTCTCTCTCTCTCTGTCTGTCTGTCTTTCTGTCTTTCTGTGTCTCTCTTTCTTTTATGCTACAGCGTGGAATGGAGCAGGGGATTTAGAAAGCCTCTGCTGATTAATCCATCATATTCTGACAACCGAATTCCCAGAAACAGAGCACCAGACTTTCGCACAAAGTGTCGTTTTGACTGGAATCTTTCAAGTTCAAGGCTACCAAGTCCTCAGAGGAAGACTGCCCCATAGTGGGGCCTCAAATAAAGGTAGCTTCTAGCGTCGTTACCCATTAAGAAGCCAAGGATTGCAGGGTCTGGCCAGCCAATTCCATGTCTCCAGACCTCCCCAACTGCCGTGTCAGAGAATGTTTGGGGAGAAGCAAAGACTGATGACAGCTGGACACTTACACTGAAGGGTAAGAATAAAAACATTAAACGGTTTTTTAAGGAAAAATCAGAGAAATGAGGTTTGGGGCCATCACTTCACCAATGAACTTATTTTAGGATTGTGTATCTCAAAGATCAAAAGTAAAACTGAAGCTTAATTTCACAGAAATTTGAAATAAAAAAGGTCCATTTACATTTCAGAACTGCCCCGGCACAATGATAGACGCAGTTATTTTTGGTAAAAGTGGATTGTGGACTGAGTAGCTGGTGAGAATGCTCTTAAGTATTCACGTAGGACAAAAACCTTCCTGGCACTAATAAGTCTCAATTGGTTTTTCAGCTGCACTGTGGTTTATTGTGCGCTTTAAATCACCTCGAAGACTGCACTACATACCATTGTGTCTGTTAGAAAATCATTATGGGGCAATTAGAAGCAATGCTGTTTCACAGATGAACATGGGATCTTCCTCTGAGTCTGACGGCTACGCACTTCCTCCGTGCCTCTTGTGATTATCTACATTGGTGATGGTCAAGAGATACAGCTGTCGGGAAAGCACTCAACAGGTGGCAATTGTGGGGTTGACGCCTCATCCATTCTTGGGTGCTCCCTGCCACCCGAGCTTGGGATTTCCATAAGTGCTGGGGTGCAACTGACTCCTTTTAAGCAACATGTGTTTGGAATGGTCAGTGACAAAATTCATCTTCCTCCAAAAAATGAGAAGAAATCGAGGAGTCCTTGCGAAGTCACATGTGCACTATCATACTGAAATGGGTCGACCTTGGAAACTTCGTAAGCAGGACAGATAAGAGCAAGCAACTACAGAGAGAGCCCGAAACATTGGGTCGCGAGATACCACTTTTCTTTCCGGAGGACGGTGAGGCAAGATCAATCGGTTCTTTCATTTTTTGCAAAGCTCTTTCAAGATTGGTCTTATGTTTTTTTTTTGTTTTTTTTTTAAGAAAGAGTGATTTAACCTTGGCGTCAGTAATGACATGACTTGCTGAATGACTTAATCTCTGATGAAATTAGTCTAAGTGGTTTAAGAATTAATTAAGTGGTTTCTTTTTTGCATTTCAGGTAGCATTTTACCATGCAATACGTAAAGCTTCGCTCTTTGCTATTTTCACAGCACATATATACGTGTAGAACATTATTATGGGGACAGGAAAAGAAGATGAAGTTGATTGACAAAGATGCGAAACACTGCACTGAACGATTCTCGTGCTTGTGCTAGATTATTCAGGAGCCAGAATCTGAGTTACGGATTCTGTTATAAATTATGACCGGGATGCCTGGGTGGCTCAGTGGTTGAGCATCTGCCTTTGGCTAAGGGCAGGATCCCGGGAGTCCCAGGATCGAGACCCACATTGGGCTCCTTGCTTGGAGCCTGCTTCTCCCTCTGCCTGTGTCTCTGCCTCTCTCTCTCTCTGTCTCTCATGAACAAATAAAATAATAATAATAATAAATAAATAAATTATGACCGACTCATGCTTCTTCCTCTCAGGTACACAAACTTCCAGGTTCTAGAGCCTCATTTCTGTTTGGTGGGCAATCCGGGTTGCCTGGATGTATTTATTTTAACACAATGACAGTATCGAGACAGTATCGAGTAAGAGGCCTACGTTCTGCTCCTGTGCTCTAGACAATGTCCTGAGCATGCCTGCCTGGCCCTCGATCCCCCACCCATGCTACTAAATAATATTCAACTATCTTTAGTTTGACCTGAATGTGGGTGTAGGCCAAAAAAGTCTTAAAAGCAGCTAACATGAGGATAACCATGTCCCACGGGGTTAAGCTTAATTTCGCCAAAATTGTTGTCTTTTCTTTTTTGTGTTAGCAAGATCATGTCCAGCAGTTCATGGAGATTTATATTGCTTCTAAAACATGACACTGCGACATTAGTGACATTTTCTGTTTGTCTATTTATGTCCCCAAAGAGGTAACCACATGCCATATACGTTTTCTGTTAATATATTTGCAAGTCGGTCTCGCTGGTTGGTCTCTGAAAGATTTCCAGTGGATAAAACATGTGGAATGAGAAGCTATAAAAAGGAGTTTTTGGTGAATGTGAAGCAGAGCAGGGAACGAACAGAAGCTGTAGGAAACATGGTACACTGCATAGTAAAGTTTTGAAACACATTATATGTGTTTTGGAACAAAACCAATCATTTCACTTATTCTAAGAGGTTAATAGGTGCCCGGTATTATGATAAGCACTTATTCTACTTTATTGTCTTATTCTCACAAATATGTGAGATTGGTATTATTATTATTGCCACTGTACTAATGAGAAAATGGTGGTGAATGGCTGACAAAATATTTTCCTAGGGTCCTGTGGTAAGATGATCTTCCAAGGCCTCAGAATTTGTTACTGAGAGTATAATTGTTTCTTCACTAAACAATTCACTAAAATAATGTGTTGTGCATATAAGCTATTCCATGATATTCTTACTGGATGTACACGCCATTTACTAGAGCAATGAAAGAAATAGATGTGCTTTTATAATGAAATACACCTTTGTAACTTTTAAAATGATACAATGCCTATAAAAAATAAGTTTGATGGACATAAAAATGCGTGTTCTTTTATAATTATTATTATTATCTTTAAAAAGTGTGTGCTCTTTTAAACTTTCAGGTATTTTTAAAAATAAGTAGAGTGTGAGTGGACAATTTTCTCTGCTCAGAATTTCATCTGTTCTATAACGGATACAAAGATAATTTTATGACATCTTTTAATAGAACTGAAAGAAAATTCTTCCTTTCATCTGTTGAGTGAAATGCGTCTTTAAGTATCACTACTAAGAACATTTTAGAGACCCTCTTTCTACCACCGGTGGAAAGTAATACGTTTCCAGCAGAGACAAGTGTGGGAATGACATGACAGGATACATTTTCAAAATAAGCATATCATAAAAATGATTGGTAGACTGCATATTCAGGGGAGGTGAAAAGAATATGTCGTTGAGATGCTCTGTGGTTACCTCCAGAATCTTGCCATGACGCTGGCATCTAGCATGACACCGTAATGACAGCTCCAACACTCGTGTGCATAAGACGAATCCACGGTGGAGCAAAGCACCATGAAAGCACATGCAGCATAAAAATAAAGAAGGACCACTGTCTTCTGACCCTGCTTGCAGTCGTGAGCGAACTACCATAAAGCTGAGCCATGCAGCGAGCGCGGAATATTACAGCTATAATTGCCCTTTGCGATTATCCTGCTGCCTAATTCACGCAGGGGAGAAGGGTCTAATTTTTGTAACAGTCCTGAGGCCTTACTTTATGGTATTTCTTATTGTACAGTTTTAATTTTGAATAAGTAGGAGCTCTATCTCTAGTTATGATGTTCACATCCCTGTAAGTAAAGGGAGGATCAATAGTAAAAGGAAACCAGCAAATTGTAGGCTTTGCAGTAAATCTAAGGTATTAGGTGGACATAATTTAAACAGTTGTTTTTCTTTTCTTGAAGAATAAACACATACTAGGAGGGAAAAAAAAATGAGGCTCTAAAGGGATTATGCATTCCTAAATATTTTATGGCTGTGTTAAATGCAATGCTGGTTCCACAGCTGAATATTTGCTGATGATCATGGACTCGCCAACCGAAAACCCAAAAGATGCTATTTGAGGTTTTTCGTGTGGTTTCAGCCTTGGCCCTTCTGTCAGGGTTTCGTTGCATGATTGTAAAAGAGCAACTCTTTGCGTGTGAGAAGACGGATGCTGGTGATTTAGGCAGGGAACACACCACCGTGCTTTTACTCAGCTGATATTTAATGATTTACCATTTAATGTAGTTCATCTTTCATAACCCTGAGTTCAAACAGAAGCAGCTGCTATTAGGGATGCAATAATACTGAACTTCCCACCCGCGACCTGGGAGAGCTTCTTTTGCAGCTTTAGCTCCTGGCCCCAGCTGGCCTTTCCACCCAGCACGACAACTGAAGGAGAGAAATAGTTTGCTTCCTGTCAATGGAGTCCTGGACAGAATGTATAATTATGCCGGATGAAGATTCCCAAAACAAAACTCCTTGTGTTAACATCACGGCAGTGTTGGAGGACAGAACCATGCACTTTATCTCCTACAGCAGAAGAACGCTGAGAAAACACACGGAAACTCGTGCTGAGCTGAAATCAATTACTAAGGCTGGAGGTGTCCCCTGTTGCAAACCTGGAAGGTGAACGACTCATTTTCTTATCATTTTGACCTGCTTTTATTAGTGTGGGAAATGTTTGGTAAAGTATTTGAAAAGGCTTCTTTCCTCTGATTTTAGAAGGTATCTGGATAAATATAGAGATACAGATATTCAGATGAGAGAGATGACGGAGAGACAAAATACTTAACAACAACAAAAAGGCTTTCACAAAAACTAAAGTATAAGAGACATCTAATGAGATTGAAGTCTTTTGGAGGAAGGATGATATCTAATATGCTGCTGAGAATTATAGCATTAATGTTTTCAAATAGAGTGCTTAAATACATTTTTCCTATCCAAAGCATTATCTAACTTAATCATCTGTTTTCACTTTGGCATCATTGGTAAGTGATTAACAAGCAGATTATAGGCTAGGTTGCCTCTCTCTCTCTCCTCCCCCCCCCCCCCCCCCCGCGTCTTTTCTTTCGTTTTCCTTGTCTGTGCATAATCCTAATATCTGTAAATTAGGATTTACAACAACAACAGCAACAACAGCCACAAAAGGATCATGAACTTTCATCACAATTACAGGCCTACTGGCCAACAACCATTGCGTAGTCATGACTTTATATCTCCTTCCACAACTGCTTAAGGTGGATGGAAAATGTTTTTCTTTTCCAAGAACATATTCCTAGAAGACAATGAAGGCAGGTAGACCCTTCACCATGAGATGCTTTCACTGTGAGAAATGTACGTTAGCGGTGTCATCTCTGGTGGGGTTAGATGTACTGAAACTGCCGGATGGGTTCTCTCTACCTCTTGGCCGCATTTTTCAACCAGAAAGTGAGAGTCAGGCATCTCCTCAAGGGATCTTTGAAGATTTTTTTTTTTTTTAAAAAACTGTGTCCATGGTTCAAAAAACATCTGTATTTACCTCTATGCATCATTTGAAAATACTGTCCTAGAGAGATTCCCACATTTCCCAAAAGTTTGATGCTGCTAAATATTTTGGATTCGTCATTCAGCGAGCCTTTAATAATTGGCATAGCATTTATAATCATGCGATTATGACATTTAACAAGATAGAGAAGACTTTCTGTATGAGGTTGCTGAAAGGAAACAGTCAAAAAAATGTAAATGTGCTCTACCTTACATTTTATCATTGTAAAGTTGTTGAGAGAAGGTTTCTTTGTCCCCTTTTAAGGCAAAATCCCACTGCCTGGGCTGCTACTGGTCCCCAGTGCGCAGGATTCCTGATTCTCAGCCTCACCATGATTTGTGGAGAGAATATTTCAATTGTTTATTTATTTGTAGCTTCCAACAGAACCCCGTGTGGGGAAGTGGATACGTTAGTGTAGGGAATTGGGCCAAAGGTATCATGATTTCTTTTAAAAAAGAATGATCAAAGTCTACATTCTATTTTAACTTGGAACTGTTTAGATAAGTTGCCACAAATTGGAAAACAGGTATAAATGTATCAACTTCAACAAGTTAGAAAGTTTGATTTGGAATCCTATCCAAATTCATTTTTTCGGCTTGAATACAGACAGGTATTTTATGAGATTTTTATTTCCCTATTTGCTCAATTCCAAGATTTATAGGAGTTCTAATTGGAACCATGGCAGAAATGCCACCACAAAAACAGCGGGGGGTTTTCTCCACAAAATTTTATTGTAATTGTTTCCAGGCCCAAGGGCATATTATCATGTGGAAATATATATTTTAAAACAGCATTTCAAATTTATTTAGTCTTTTAAATTTTCAAAATAAAAATCCATTTTTTTGTTTGTTTTTAGAGGGCAAGATGTTATGGTTCATTTTATTTTGATTAACCCTACCTAACATATTTGTTGGCTAACTAGGTGTTGGACACTATGTTTTGCAAATAGCTAGAACAGATTTTAATCTCTAGTGAGTTGGATTATTCAGGTGAATGTGCATAGAGCACTTAAAGAAACAACATTTCAAAATTATCTATTCCTATGAGCTGTTTCCAAGTGAGCCTCTTAAAAACAAGTTTTGGTTTTGTTTTGTTTTTTTTAGTAAGGGAAGAAAAAATGAGTAAACATGGTATTGTAATGCAAAGAAAGTGTCTAAATGGTGCCATGTTTGACGGGAAGTGGCCGTTGGGGCTGATAGCAACTGAAATCTCCTAATGCGGCTTGGGGATTATTGACTTATCTAAAAAAAAAAAAAAAAAAAAAGTTGGAAGAAGGAAAAACTGAAAAACAGACTCTTAACTACAAAGAACAAACTGCTGGTTACCAGAGGGGTGGGTGGGTGGGGATGTGCGTCAAAGAGGTGAAGGGGATTAAGGCTGCATTGATTGTGATGAGTACTGAATGATGTACAGAATTGTTGAATCACTATTTTGTACACCTGAAGCTAATATAACACTGTATGTTAATTACACTTGAATTAAAAACAAATAAAAAGGCACCAGATCACACAATGACAACATACAAATTAGAAGAGGTTAGAAATATATCAGATTTTCTTAACAAAATGACCTATCAACCTTAGTAGCAAGAAAACCATGTCTGGAACCCAAATTATGAAATAATAAGCCAACGTATCTAAGGAAAATGGTAGACACTAATTCAAGAAGTGGGGGCTGGTCACAGATTTTCTATCTACTCTGACCTTCAATACTGTCATTCTGCTCACAACCCATGACATGATGCATATCACCAAAGGACCTGTAGAGAAAAATAATCCATTCAAAGGGTTTGAAGTAAGGCATCATTGATGTAAGAAGGAAAATAGATCTTACTTCTCTTATTGTCTCCTAAGGAACTAGGAAAAATTCATATCAGGACCCAATGGAATATTTTTAAGGGAAAATTACAAAAGAAAGCATTAAAGGAAAGTACCTAGGGGTGCCTGGGTGGCTCAGTGGTTGAGCATCTGCCTTTGGCTCATGTCATGATCCCAGGGTCCTGGGATGGAGCCCTGCATTGGGCTCCCCACAGCGAGCCTGTTTCTCCCTCTGCCTATGTCTCTGCCTCTCTCTGTGCGTCTCTCATGAATAAACAAATAAAATCTTTAAAAAAAAATAATGAAAAGTACCTCGTGGAAACTTCTGAAAATTATTTTGTAAAATGATAGTCAAGGTTAAGGACCAAAAAAAAAAAAAAAAAAAAATCCATGATTCCCCTTATAATGAATTATCAATTTAGAATTGAATGATGGCAATTAGAGTATTTTTCTTATGAAAATGTGAGTTTTTAAAAAAATTATATTTAATACTCCTCATTAATCCCTATTCTTTTTAGAGGGACAAAAAATACTACAGTAATCCTCATGGGCCACAACAGATTCTCCTGTAATTATACAACACAATTCAGGAGCATTTAAATTGTGTTTTATAGGGAAAGTAGGAGGATGTAAGAGAAGATACATGTTGTACCTAGAATAAAGTAAGGCATAGAAAGAAAAAAAAAAATTCTTTAATTCTTAAAACAGTGAATCTTAATGCATGTTCTAAAGACCACTTGCCTGAGAATTACCTGGGATACTTGAGAGAAATGCCACAGATTTCTGGGCTCTATGCCAAAT
Source organism: Vulpes vulpes (assembly GCF_048418805.1). NCBI lineage: Eukaryota > Metazoa > Chordata > Mammalia > Carnivora > Canidae > Vulpes > Vulpes vulpes. Next base: position 140,975,291 of record NC_132782.1, read on the forward strand.
CTACTGAGCCTGATTCCAGGGGAATGAAATTCAGAACCCGTCTGACTACATACATAGTCACAGATGGTTCCTAGGTACAGACAACTTTCCAAATCACTCTCATAAAAGTGCGTCTTTAGCCTGTATGATCACTTAGGATCACTGGCCAAATCGAAGTAAACCAGTGGGATTAGGTGAACTCTGAAACAAGTGAAATAAGAGAAATGGAACATTTTCTGTCTCATCCTGGAATTTTGGTTGGTTATCTTGCACATGTTAGACGCTCAACCAATATGTGTGAAATGAATGGACAAATGCAATTTTATCCATGAATACAAAATAAATGTTAGAAAAACAATTAGACATGTTTAAAGGAGACTATTTTATCTACCATAGGTATATAATAATATTTGGAATTCCGAAGACAGATAATTTAAATCACAGAGGATGTAATAAGTGAGGGATGAGGAGACAAGCTAGATATAATCAGAAACTCTTTAGAAAGTTCCTGCTAACATAGAGACAGAGATGTTGAAATTGCTAGCTACTATTTTTTTTTTTTTTGAACTCTTAGTATTCTTAAGCAGGAAGATTGTTTAGGATAGCACAGTGCAGTTTCTACATTTAGGGAAAACTTTATTACACTTAAAAAAAAAATCAAGAACATGAATGTTCTTACCCTTACATAGTTGCTGCAAGTAAGACAGCTTCCATTTCAGCAACAAGAAAAATGAGAAATTCACTTTTACATGTTTACTCATTTACTTATTCAGCAAACCCTTACTCATTGGCTACTGACCATTCTGTGCATAGTTAAATATGTTCCCTGGCCATGAAAGGCTCGTAGCTCAAAATATTGAGAGGAATGGCTAAGTCACATAACAGGGATCAGGGTAAATATGGATCTATAAACACGTGCCGTATTTTGTGGATCATTAGAGGTGGATCGGGGGCTACTCTTTTCTTTCTTAATCCTCTGCGACGAGTCTGCTTGGAGACCCCATACTTTAGTAGGTAAATACATACTTGAAGGTGAAAATCAAGAACTAGCTACAGAAACACTGTCTCTGTTGGTATTTCTGGGCTCGTCCCAAAGGAAACATTCCCCGTTTTATCACAGATGGTTACCCACTGAAGTCGGATGCTCTGATTCGGGTCATAATCATTGGGAGTATTTGTGAGCAAAACACATCAGCATGTACATCTAATTCTGTCTTTGTTGGAGTGAGCCGTCATTGGCTTAATGAACACGAACTCAAGTGTTTACAGACGATCATTAAGAGTTGCAGTGATATTTCCCCTTCCTCTTACCGTATCTTTCCTGGGGACGTGGCCTTCCCCACTATTGTTAAACTGGGTGTGTCTACATCCTGCTTCTTTTGTAATACCTGCTTAACCTCTTTGATGGTTGTGTCTACTTAATGAGTGGACCGGCCCCTAACTGCTGAGACCACTATTGCATAATTTTAACAAAGAGATCATATAAACACACACACTGGTGTCTCTTAATTAAGAATGTGACGGTTAGATGAAGGTATTTGGCAATAATTGAGATCAGTAAGTCATTAAAAATTCTTCCCTGATACTACTAATTTGTTTGTAATAGCCTCATAATTGCAGCATATTAAACAAAGACGAATGTGTGCTGGCCTACACGTAAAAAGTATCAGTCTTGTCTTTTCTGGCCTGCGCACTGATAATTCCTACTCCTGGAACAGTTGAAATGAGGCCTGAGGAGAGGAAGCTATGTCGCATGCCTTTGGCTGGCAACCTCCTAACATTCAGGGCCTTTTCTGAAGGGTGGTCTTCCTTTACACAATGTTTGTTGTCACTTGGTTACATTGTGTAGTCTAGGAGAAATCCCAGAGATGCAGGTGCCTTATGAATACCCAGATGGGAAATGGAAGATGATCAGACTTCCTCCCAGACTCTATGAGTCAAAGGAATGACAAAAGATTTTCCTTTGAAACGTGGGGAGAGGGCAACTGAATTTAAAACGTCTTGTACACAAATGACGATAATGCCTTGCATGAGCCTCTTTCTTAAAGGCGCGAAACCTGTTTTCTAGAGCTTTTCCCATCACCAAAATACAGCCAGAGCCTGTGATTAGACTCAGCAGCTGTTTAACAGTGCCAGAAACACTTACGAACTTCCACAATGTTTCCTTCAAGCCAAATAATATCCGCCAAAGAGCACACTTCGGATGCATTCACCACGGACTCAGAGGGAAGAGTGCCACCTATTGAACCAGGGCCTCAGTATTCACAGCACCTGATGGGTCCTTCCCAGGCTCCCTTCCACTGACCCACTGGCACATCCTGTTTCCCTCAGAGAGCTGGATATAATAATGCTCTGAGGTGGTCTGAAGTTCACGTGTAAGTGCGCTCATATCATGCTCTATAATTTGAGGAAAACACATGAATTTTAATCAGTTTTTAAAACAACCAGGCCTCTCTTCTCATTTACTAGAATGGAAAAAATTCACTTTTATTACCTTAAAGATGCCAAACAGTGCCATTTTATTACTGTGGGAAGCTGGAAGTCATTTCCGAACTCTTTTGGCAAGGGTGCTATGTAGAGCATCCAATTCAGTTCTTTAAGTGTCTTCTGAGAACCACCACACAAACTGTGATTTACTGTCTTCAGGAGTTAAAGGGACTCTTTCTACCCTAAAACTGAAGAAAGAAAGGTGAAGTGTGTTTAAGAAGCATCCCATGAGACTTGCAAGAATATGAGTCAGCACAGAGCAGGCCAGACATAAAGAATGTTTTGATAACCCACAAACATTTTCCAACTTGTAATTTTTAATTTGGTTTAAAAGATTAGGTTGGTAGCCTTCAGAAATTGTGAGGATTTTTGTATATGAATCCATCAGTCTTCAGGCCACTTGGACAAACTTCTTAACATTTAGTGGCTCTGTTTTCTTGCTGTTTGCATCCTACACAGGTTTTGGTACACATCTACTGCAAATGTATAATGTCATAGTTTAAAAAAATATATAAAATATAGAAATAAATATTAAAGTATAAATATATGAAATATATTTATATATACACATATAAAAATATATAAATATATATACACACAGACACCCCCCCATACGCACACACACATTCCCATACTGTGGCAATGCCTAAATTTTATAAACAGATACTTGGCTAAAACAAGAATTAAATGCATATTTTGCATGTTTTCTAATTTACATAACCAGAAGATGGCAAGACTCCAGTTATGCCTCTTGCCACTCAGTAGCAACCAACAACAATTTGAATTCATGCTTTCTTTTGTTGACTCAAATCTTTAATAGCTTAATATTATATAAGCTGGAGACTGCTATTGCTCTTAATTAATATAAACTCCCACACATGTATGTTTTGCCCCCAAAGTTATTTTATTTGGAGATTTTGACTGGCTAGTCTGTGTAGTCATAAACACTAGGCCATTGAGGGCAAAAACACTGAGAGAGAAACAAGATATTTAAATCACCAGTCAGAAAATACATCGCATTGTAGTGCCTGACAAAGGGTAGGCTCTCTATCAATATCTGAAGAAAAAATTGAAGAGATAAATTATACCACCGTGGAAAATAATTAGTCTATCAGATAAAAAATGAAAAGCTATTTGATAGTGTAAAAGGAAATCCAGTAAACTCTTTCTAGACTAAAATCAGGGAACTATTGACTTCATGTAAAAGGCCAATCTTTACTTGCCTTTATATTTTTAAGCTTTGACTAGTAATTGTCCAATGCAGCTCTCAAAGCAGTGGATAATATTTCTCCAGTTATAAATAAACTCAAATCTTTCATGGAGAAATTTCTCTCTGGTAATTGTATTCTAAACGGAGACTTTTATTCATAAATGGTATCCAAACGGCATCCCCATTCTGCATTTTTTGGGGGTGAAATTAATGTTTTCTTACAATATTGTGGTTGTTAATGAAAATAATATTGTTTTGTCCTTGCTCTGACAGGTAGGTGAATATAATCTGCCATTTAGAATGGCATAATATTAAAATATTGAAATATGATGTGGTTTATTCCTAGTTAGGACCAGGATGATATATCAGTTCTGAAGTGGAAGAGTCACACTTGACAGCCGGTTTAGGATTTCATGCTATTTTCATTGCTAAAAATCTAGTAGGGGAAAAAAAAAATAAAAAAAAATAAAAAAAATAAAAATCTAGTAGGGGTAACAGAGGCCAAATCTTCAAGTAGCACCTGCCAGGCAAACGGTGGAGGGAAGTAGGGGGCTGCAGCTAGGGAGCCAGAGAGTGCGATGGATGCATCTCTTCTGTCCAAAGGCATCCAGGATGTCTGACTTCAGAGGAGTGAAATCCCGCTCAAAAGCTTTGACATGCATCTAACAAACAAGTAGAGAAAATATCCAACATCAAATTTACCACTAACTCGCTGAATCATAATTAATAACTACTAAAAGGAAACACTAGAAAAAGAACAGTATTTAAAGATAAGGTAGGAAGCTGGTTTCTTTAAAAAAGACATTATGTCCAAGAAGCTTGATCGTCCAAAGTTTGGCACATACGTTGGACTGATTCATGTATTTCCTATATGTATATGTCAGTTACTTTTTTGATATTTCCACTTACGCATGCATCTCTCATACATTTGTACCACAAAGTATTTACACATCATTTTATTTTTTCATTCATTCACCAACCCAATCTGCCTTGGGGACCTTCTAAATAACAAGCACTATTACTAGTGAATGAAAGATGTAAAAGACGGAGTTCCTTCCCTCAAGATGCTTAGAGTCCAGCTGGACAAAAAGTGCAGTGTGACAGATGCTATTATGACACTACTCTGAGGAGAGGGGCATGTAAATCACACTGATGGGTCGGGGAGGCTGATGTTAAAGCTGGATTTAATTTAATTAAATTAATTAATTAATTTATTTTAAAAGATTTTGTTTATTTATTTGAGAGAGAGAGAGAGGAGAGAATGAGCAGAGCGGGGAGGGCCAGAGGAAGAGGGAGGAGCAGGACATGGGGCTCGATCCAGGACCCCGGGATCATGATCTGAGCTGAAGGCAGACACTTAGCCAACTGAGCCACCCAGGCGCCCCAAAGCTGGATTTTAAAAGATAAGTAAAAAGAATGAGGTAGATAGTGAAGAAGAAAGTTAATTGTAGACAAAAGCCATGCATATATAAACCGTGTTTTTAATAATTGGTTTTTTTTTTTTTTTTAATTTTATTTATTTATGACAGCCACACAGAGAGAGAGAGAGAGGCAGAGACACAGGCAGAGGGAGAAGCAGGCTCCATGCACCGGGAGCCCGATGTGGGATTCGATCCCGGGTCTCCAGGATCGCGCCCTGGGCCAAAGGCAGGCACCAAACCGCTGCGCCACCCAGGGATCCCCATAATAATTGGTTTTCATCTATATTTTCAACATAATCATTTAACAAAACTCCACTCCTTTACCTGCAATGGGATATAATGATTCAATTAACAATGACCCGAGGAGGCAATAGCCCCGGTGTTCATTTATACTGTCTCTGGAACCAGACATCCTCGCTCTAAATCCTGGCTCTTCTCCTTTCTAGCTGATGGTCTGGGGGAAGTTACTCAACATCTCTTTGACTCAGTTGCTCTGTCTTCAAATTGGGAATAATAATAATATTATATCCCTTATGGTGAATATTAATTTATACAAGAAAAAAACCCTTATATCTGCCATCAAATAATCTCTCAGTATATGTTAGGATAATCTTTTGCTTTGTTAAAATCATCTTATTGATAATAATAGTGCTGATAATGACAATAGTATCTTAAAAAATCTTTTGAAGGTACGTCTGGGAGCTCTCACAAGCTCTCACATGCTGAGATTTACTACATTCAGCAGTCCAAAGAGATTTTGCCTTTCTTTTCTTTTCTTTTCTTTTTTTTAGAAAAACTTGCAACTGCTTGCAGCAAGATGGAGAAAGCACTGGAGCTTCATTTGGATGCCACGAGTTCAAATTTTGTCTCTACTACCTTCTAGGGTTGGGGACAAGTTGATTAATGCTCATGCCTCATCTTCTCATTATACGAGGAGATGCTGAAGACACTAAGATCTCCCTCGGGGGCGTCCGGGAGGACTAAATGGGAGAACATGTGTAAGTGTGGCTAGCATCACCCAAAGATTTCTTTCATCCTCTTCAAATCCCTTTAAAATGCTTAGCAAATACATAACGGCTCATCTAAGGATTGTGAAAAATATCTCTCCCAAAATACTTTCTATAGTTTGAGAGATCACATATAAATATTCTCATCTGCATTCACTAACTCTGGAAAACACTCTTGAATGTTATTGCTGACTTTGATAGGCCGCCTTTGCAGCTTTGCCAGAACTTGCTCTGGTTGCAGCTATTCATAGAATGCCCTTGGATAATGTGATAGGTTGAATTCGAATTACTCCTCCAATCATTTTGGAGGCAGTAATAATGGCAACTAAAATGGTCATCTAGAGAATGAACTGAGCATGGACATCTTCTAATAAAATCTCTCTCTCTCTCTCTCTTTCTCTCTCTCCTTTGTCCTTAGAATCACCCAAAAACAGATAACATAGTGCTATTTGAGTAAATAAGCATGAAACATGCTAATAGAAAATGACTTTCCTGTAGACAGAGCATATATGCTTTAAAAGACCACTGATCTCAGGTGGAATACAAATACAAAATAGCTTTTTTCCCCCTCCAAACCCAAACCATAGAAAAGCAGATACTGCACTAGATTTCTCCTGGAATTATTTTTAGTTGCCAATATTGTTTGGAGGCCGAGAACCCACCCTACCCAAGCAGTATATACAGACCAGCTTTAAATAAATTCAGCATATCATCATGTTGCTAATACTATTAAAATCTTTGGTCTCTCAAACATCTTTTCTGCTTTTCTCCCCACATCCCTATACTTAATACTGTCACATCTAAGGCCAGGGCTCCTTAGTCTGCCTGAAGGAATACAGAAGTACCAGGCTGGCATAGCTTCTATTTTATTAAAAAAAATTTTTTTTTCGCCTGCAACCTGATTTCTTCTGGGTCTGACCTAATTCCTTTGATGCCTGGGGCTTGGAGGCCTGTGCTAATCTGCATCAGGGATATGTGGAGAAAAACGAGACAATTGAAAGAAAAGTAAGGGAAGAAAAGAATGGCACCTGGGCAAGAGGGCTCTTCAAAATCAAAATAAGCATTTTGAAAGCAGGATGTTTCTGTTCTACCCCAGACCCTTTAAAGACGAACCTACGTTTAATGCGTAGCCTCAAATACCCGTTTGTCCCTTCTTTCGGATTCTTTAGAGCATGTTATGACCGGGACAAAACAGGCAATGAGAGTGCTAATTGTTAGCATTGTACAACAAAGTCTGATGGAAGGAAAAAATACCTGTTTGTGAAAAAGAAGTCATGTTCTAGAAGTCATAGTGAGAGAAAGTGTTCGTGCTGACTTTGACGCAGAGCTTTGTTACTAAGCTTGAGAACGTGCTGATATTGAGAGCTCTTTAGACCTGTCCACTAACTTATTGCTCCTCTGGGTCTGTTCCCAGTTTCTCCTGCCCTCTGGGAAGCAGTTCTTCTTACAACTCAAATACGCATTCGACATCTTGTAGTCATTAATATACCAAAAGCAGGGGGTAAAGGGGCAGATTTTCAATGTTTCTCTGCTCACTTGATTTTGGATTACTACGAATCTTGGAGAAGGGGGAAGGTGAAATGTATCCTTGCTTGGTAACAAATCACAATTTCTTTTCCCTTTGAGATGCTAAGAAGTTGTGATTTTGTTTGTTTGCATGGTTTTGCCAAAAAAAAAAAAAATTGTGTGTGTGTGGAGGGTGTGTGTGTCCATTTGTGATTTGATTAGTTACCGTTCACAAAGCCATTAGTACACCTGCTCCCGTCAAAAGAGATGCACTTTATCTAAAGCAGAAAAATGATCAGTAACAGTAATTGTTTTCAATACAGTAGCTTGCCTCTGCTCAGGAATATTTTCACTTCACAGATATTTAAAGTCACTTGGCACTCAGCCTTCAAACTTGTTATTCATTTGGCATCCAAATCCATGTCTCATAGCCATGTGACTATCTAATGTGCCATAGATAGAAACAATCCTCTAAATTTCAGAGCTATACCCTTGGCCTCCCCTGGCTGCCTAACCTATGCAGCTTCTGTGTTTCAGGATGTATTTGCAGATTCAAAATTCTTATTTTGGTGTATAGTTTAAAACCATTTATTCACCAGAGATTTAGAGCGGCTAATCAATGCAAATCTGTATAGTTTTTGTGTTCCTCTCCAGGGTGATGAGGGTGTCTTCTCTATAGTCTCCTTTTGTGTCTCCGTAGTAGATACACCCAGTGGGCAGAATGACCCCACCCTGGTGCTTAGGAGGAAAGAAAAAGAAAAGGAGTTTGGAATGCAGATGACTCACAACCTGGAAAACATAGCCATAGTCTATGATGAACAGAATATTTGAGTATTAGGAATGATCACTTGTGTGTGTGTGTGTGTGTGTGTGTGTGTTCGTATGTGTGCATTACTGCTATATTTTAACATAAGCCACGGAATCTGCATTTTCACACTGATGGAAAAATTTTTTACAGTTAAATCTGAACACGGTTCCTAACTGAGCTGGAAATGCCATTTCAAAAACAGTGTTTGCCATATTGTTTCCTATTTGATTCAAGAAATAGAAAGTCCTATAGTGATATAAGATATTGCTACTTCAATTCTTGGTCCCTTTTCCACTGAAACTAATGAACCGAAATCTTCAGAAATCTTTAATAAGATTTATAATCTTATTATATTTCTATATTTTATGTTTTTATATTTTATAAAATTTAAATAAGATTTATGGCCGAAAAGCCGGCTATAATTTAGGACCCCAAACCATGCAATCTAGTTTTTCTTTGGCACAGCTATCTAAGACAATCTCATATTTAGTAGTTTATATTCTCTAATTCTGAAATATATTGTAGTTTGAACGTTGGACAGATAAAAGATTAATTTGTCTTGGTAAAATTGCACACCCTTGGGGGTGGTTGTATTTTATGCACAGGTGAACAAGAATTTTTTAGCAGCAAATCTACGGAGCTGACATTTTTAATGTTCTCTACTTTTTTTTGAAAGCACACGTCTAAGCATATGAACAGCCAATTCCCAATTTTAAATTGCTTGTTCAACTCACCTTTTGGTCTAATGTCGTAATTTATGCGGGTCATAAACCAACATCAGGTGTAAACTTCGTGTGTATATGCATGCATATGCTTCCCTCAGACACAAAATTTTTATTTCAAGTAAAGGGGATGATCTAGTTCTACTTTAATTAATACATACGACCCATTTCATAAAGGACGCTACCTATTGTGCCGAGATGAGACAACATTAAAACAGTGAGCGTTGTCATCACATAGTGCATCTCGGAGGGATTGCCTATTCTCTTGCTATCTTTTTGCAAAAACGAAGAATTATGATGAATAGCAATTTTACAAGGTTTCTCATGACCAGCGTGTGATGCTGAATTCCTCAAGCAAGCTATACTGAATGCTTATCGTAATCATTGGAGCAATTATAAACACAATAGATGTATGCTGCCCCAGATGAGATCCGAACTCCTGATACAAGGAAAACCGGGCCTCTTCCTTTTTCCTGTGCGTGTCTATGTAACTGCCTCATTGTCTATAACTAATAGATAAAAAAAAAAAAAAGCAAAGAGGTGATTCTGTAATCCAATATACAGTGAAATAGAAACCAAACTGCCTGCATTTCTACTTGCTATGCTAACCCTTTTCTCAGATGATCTTGGCAGCTTTGCTTTTCTCTAATTTTGCTAACATCTCACAGATATAAAAGTGCACCCCCCCAACCCTCTGGTTCCTTCCCCTCCCTTCTTTTCCCCTTCCCGCTGTTTCATTACATTTTCTTATGTGCATACCATCAAGTCCTCTTGGACACATAATAAGATTTGTGCCAGACTATGTTTCTTGGCTTTAATGGTTAGTTAGCTTTCCAGAATACACATGCTGCTTTATACATGCTTTTATTACTGACATCATGAGAATGCATCTCTCCTATGTTTACAATTGGGTGTTCACCCTTAAATAAAAGCAATGAGATCAGGTTGTTTAAGAGAATCTTTGAAAAGCAGAATAAAAACAGCTGTTATCTGCTTGAACCATTTCATTTTCTTTCATGATCTGAATGATAATGATGTGTAGCAGTGGGCAGTCTCCAGCTCTCATTATACACCGCACATCAGAGCCTCTTTCAGGTTGGAATTGGGTCTCTGTCCCGGAGTTCCAACAGGATCGTTTCAACCTCACTTCTAACAGGTGTTGGTGTTTGCGGGAGGGGGTGACGGGAGGATAAAACACCTTTGCTTGTTCCCCACTGACCTCTGGATTCAGGAGGCTGGTTTTCATTGGCAACGTGGGTTTGAAAGTCAAGCCAGGTCCTTGCTGAAATCTCCCTCACCAGGAACAGATTACAAATATTTCCACATGTCAAACAAATGAACAATAGGGTGGTCCTTATTAATCAAAGCTCTCCTAAACCAAGTACAGATGGTAGCAATGAACTTCTCTTCCATGAAGATTTCTGGAAACGGGAGGAAATATATCTCACAGAAACGCACATTTCTTCCCATAACACCAGACAAGGAATAAGGAGCTTAAACCAAATGTAACCAAAACCCAAACACGACAAAACAATAACGAATAAATACAATTTTCAAAATCCCAGTGTTCTCAATGATCCAAACCGGAAGGTTGATTGAGCTTATTTCCATTCAACACGCCCTCATCACAAGCTGTTTCTGAAGATTCTGTGGCATTTGCCTAGAGACTGACAAGCTTAAATTGGTTTTAACCTCTGGAGTCCCCTTTCATATCGCAGATGTTGCTGATTGGGGCTCAGAGTTCTGCTTTCCCCAAAGTCAGTGATTTTCAGGCTCTGGTGGCATCCACCATGGAGAGCATAACTCCTCTTAGACAACAATGTCGTTTGTTATTTTTAATTAACAGAAAAATATCGATAGGAATAGTTGAAATTGCATTGTAGTCAAAACTTGAGTGTGAGGAGAGCCAGAGAAACAATTCTATTTAAAGAACAGCCCAGACACCAGACCCATGGTGGTGCCTCTCTGACCGGAGCCATATTAGTGTGGCCTCTTGGGTAGCGGAAAACTGGGTTGGGGAGTCTCCTGGGAACAAAGACTCCTCGGGACTCTCTGCATGACCAGGTGTTACTATTTAGGAAGAGTGTATTTCAGAGGTTTTAGCAAAATTGGTTCCACTTCTCTACTCAAGACTGGTGCTATTAGGATCCTGTGCAGTCCTTCAAGGTGAGGGATCACAAGATGCTAAGATGTCACTCAGTTCACACCTTATCTCAAAACAGTGTTAAACCCAAATTGTATTTGAAAGGTGAAAATTCTATTGTGAAACCCTTAACACAGAGTTCTGTGATTTCCACTGATAAAAAAAAAAAAAATTCCATGATGTAAGAACTACCAGAGGCCATTTCTCTCACTAGCCTAAATCTTTTATACTGCCACTAAGAGTGTACTTCCTCTTGGTCTGTTCTCAGTCAAAGAGAGCAATATTCAAAATTGTTTAATGCATGGGTAAAGATTTTTTAAAGTCTCATCTCAAACTTTTTCAACATAATTACAATAGAGATGGAACATTTTTCTACTAATAGATTAAATATGTGTCTGAAACCTCAGATTAATTATAATCTTTTTCAAGAGGACTAAAATTTTATAACTTTTCATGAGGAGATAACATTTTATTGGATTTTAAAAGGAAATGAAATAAAACTATTATATAGAAGAACAATTCCCTTACATGCCATAATCATGATTCCACAATGACTTTTTTTTTTCCCAACTGATTTTTAACATGTTGGAAACTTGCAAGAAGCCTTCTGAAAATAGTCTCTATTATCATTTTGAGCATGTGATATATTTTGTTTAAGGTATGAAATAGTATATTCTAATATTCCAAATTGTTCCCTGAGTATGTGGAAGTAGACTTAAACCCAAGTTTTGTCCTATCCAGAATGGATCATCCAGTTCCAAGTTCACACCAAATCATTGGCAGATACCAAAGGGAGACTTCATTCTTCTAATTTTCTTGTTGTGTGGTGTAAGTGATAATATCTCAGTGAAGTTTAAGTTTGAACATGCTCCGAGCCACCACCTCCCCCTGACCCCAACCTCCCTGACTGAGCATTCCTCAGAAAATACTTGTAACTCTTTTCGGCTTGTTACTGACCCATCATAAATTTCAGTGAAATCTGTGTATTCTGTGGCCTAAATTAACCTAATGATTTCTATGCTCAGAAGACAATGGGTGATTGGAACTTTCTCAACATATTGAGGAATGCCTGAAAAGTCACCATAGAATGTCAAGGGGGGCTTTTAGAATGTTTGCAAAATAAGCTGTGTTTTCATCCAATTCAGCTACAATATACTTCCAAAAGTATTTTATAATACTCTTGGCTTGCTTATTCGTCTATTATAATTAGAAATAAGAAGAGGTCACGCATCTGTCCACCAGAAGGAATTAATGAAAGTGTGCATAAAAGAGAGAAGAGAGAAAGAGAACGATAATTTTGGTGCAAGTGTAAGGGGGAGAGGTGGAGAAAAAAGAAAAAGGAAGAGGAAGTCTAATTCTGCATCTAGAACATAGTAGTAGTCTGGGGAAAGTTGGAAGGACTACTCATCAGAACATGGATACATAGCTAGCCAGGTGAAGGGAACAGTAGTTCACATTTTTTCCGCATATACATTTTTTCATTCACTGAATGAAAGTGCTTTATGCGTATTCAGAGCCTCTGTGTGAAGTGGTGGAGAGTGAAAGTCTGGGTTTGATTGTGAGCCTTGCCTTTTACTAGTTGTATCACCTTGGCTAGGCCACAGGTAAAATGTGCTAAAATGTGCAAATAGAACCTTCTTTATTGGTATGTTATGAGGATTCATTGAATGAATACTGAGAAAGTTCTTGAAACTCTGTCGGAGACATGGTAACCACCAAACAAATGTTTATTAAAACATATTTCATTCTCACAAAAACTCTCTTTGATTAAAAAACAGCAAATTGTTTTCATTTTAAAGCACAAACAACTGAGGTCCCTCAAATTGATGTAATTTGACTGAAAACTAGTAGGTGATGGAGAAGGGGGTTGGTATTCTTTAAGGTTAATTCCAGAAGCTTCGCTGTGCTGAAAGGTGAGCTAAGAGGGCATGAGGTCAATCCATGAACTTTTAACTACCAAATAAGATACTGTAATCAGATCTTCTGATAAAAACCAACGACACTGACTTTATCTTTGACATTTTAGGAAGAAGTGATGGATAATGACCAAAATATAGAAATACATAAACTGCAAATATGTATGTAAATTTGTGTTTTCCTTTCCTAGTAACTATTTTTTTAAAATATTTTATTTATTCATGAGAGACACACCACAGAGGCAGAGACATGGGCAGAGGGAGAAGCAGGCTCCATGCAGGGAGCCCGACGTGGGACTCGATCCCACGTCTCCAGGATAATGCCCTGGGCTGAAGGCGGCGCTAAACCCCTGGGCCACGGGTTCTGCCCTCCTAGTAACTATTTTTAAGCCCATTTTTCTTTTCTAAGAAAACATGCATGTTGAATTCCTTGACAGTATCACTACTTTTGATATGGGAACTGGAGGTATTATCATTCAAGAAAAGTGTCATGCAAATTCCAGTAGATACTTTATCTTTTATTGTTACTATTCTGGAATTAATTGCTTGTTACCAAGGTCATCGCATCAAGAACATCTTTCCAGATTCTTCTGAGTAGATTATTATCTGTTGGTTAGATTGTCTCTCAACTATGTGAACCTTTCTATTGTACACAAGTCACCACTTTTATCACTCATTTTTTTTAAAAAAATGATTGAAAGATGAATGTCTTCACTCCACGGATCCCTCCAGGAATGTAAAAATCACTTCCGGTTTGCTCATTCTTTTATCTCTGGTATCTAGAATAATATCCAGCACGGGGTGGGATAGCTGCTCTGTTAAACCTTTGCTGACTGAATAAGCAAACATCACTGGCCTCTGGCAAGGCTGTTGTGGGGGTGGTAGTGAGTAGTTCAGCTAAAGACTGGTTGCCTATCAGTGATTTGGTGGAAGTTTTAAGTAGTAAATATGGATAGTTTTAAGTAAATATCGATTGTTTTAAGCAGTAAATATGGAAAGACAATACTCAGAAAAGTGACAAAAATCGAGAAAACAAGATCTGCTTAAAAGGAAAAACTATGAGTTATTTTGTTTCAGAGGAGGATAAGAAATTTAAAAGGGAATCTTTAAATTTTTCACAGTATATTTTGCACTTTCGAGTTGAGTCCCTTTCTGTAATCTTATTAAAACCAGCTGGCTGTGGTTAGAACCTGCAGGTTAGAACACTGTATACCAGAAGGGGTGATGGCAGCAGTAATATCACCTTTATATGGTGGATTCTCTTGCTACGTATCAAGGAATCATCACTCAGTGACCCCTGGGTGCAGGAGCTCGTATGTGATTAATCAAGGAAGCACTTTCTTTGTTGAACTCGGGAGAGAAGTCTCTGTACCCAGCAGGTGAAATAACAGACTGGGGAGCCTGGCAGGCAGAGTGGCATATTCCCTCCTGACCTCAATTTCCCAAAGACACTGTGTAGTCTGTTTGTGGATGACATACTCAATGGGAAAAGCATCAGGCTAAGAAAACAGCGAGAATCCTATCATAACCTTATGGTATAGGGAGATAGTTATCTCCTCCTTTAGTCAAGACAAGAGGCCAGATTTCACTGGTGGTTGAGAATGAAGACAGACTAATTTGGTTACGAGGAAACCATGCCATCTATTAAGTCTTCTGTTGCCAATTCATATCCATTCAGTTTACTACCTTGGAATTGCAAAAAAAAAAAAAAAATATATATATATATATATATATATATATATATATTACATCTGCTTTTAATTCTTTCGAGAGAAAGCCTGGTTATCATATTATTTCTTCTGTATGGTTGAACGAGTGATTATCTTTAAGGAGAGGATGTTTCTAGGGATTTAAGCATAATGTATATTTGTACTTACTTTATATTAAATTTAAAAGTTAAAATGGGACGTAATTATGTGGGTTTTATTCCCCTAAATAGGCAATGCACGAATGCACAGTGGGTTCAAGCAGGTTGCTGAAAAGGATGCCACTTAATTACTTCATGGACAATGAAGACGTTTCCTGAGGTTGATTAAAACCTTTTTTTTCCTCTAGAAAATCAAGTTTTTAAAAACATTCTCAAAATGAGCAGGACAACAGTAGAGCAGGAAAGGTGTTCAATTATTAATTGGTTCACTGATACATATCTGTTTCATGAAGCAGATCCCTATCTGTTATCCTCACGCATCCATTGGGTACAGCCCTCTTCAATATTAAACTTTGGCCGGGTGATTGTGTAAGGATTTTACATGATGGAAGTGGGTTGTAGACAGCCTCCCTACCTCTTAAATCACATAGGCCTCTCATCGGGTTTCTTCCTCACTGCTAAATGAAGACAGACGATAACCCTCAAGTAATTAAAAAGGGAGAAGCAATGTGTAGACTCTTCTTTTCTCACCGGAAGTTAGGCTGGAATAGATTTCACTTAGAGAGCAACAGGAAGAGGAACTGGGTAATTATCAAGGGCCTCACCTACCAAATAATTGGTGCTCACTTTATAAATATTCTTGAATTTCAAGAGAATACCTTTTAGGAAATGCTACGTATGCATAATGACTTTTGGGGGCATGGAATTTTGTGTTTTCTCTGAAGTTTCTGCATACCCAGGTTGTAATCACTGATCTCCCCACCTCAAAATGATACAGACACCTGGGAATATTTATATACTGCTTGCCGAGAATTTCTGATTTGTTAAAAATGTAATTGCTAATAAAATTTTTTACCACACAATTTATCTCTTCTGTAATGAGAGGCTAGGGAACTAGTTATATATATATTTTTTCTTCCACTTTTCCTTTGTAATGTTAGATCTCGGTTGGAGAGAAAAGGGCTAACAGCTGGAACTTATAACTATTTGGAAACATCAACAATGTTGAAATTTACACTCCCATGTGCAGATGCTATCAGACAATCAAAAAAATGTGTACAAACAATGGAAGAGGAAAGCAATTTTATCGAAGCGTGATTTGGTTGGACGGGGCACAAAAAGTTACACTTGTCCATTTTTAGAAAAAACCTGGTGAATCAGTAAGATGAGATAGATTATATTAGGGTGACATTTTGCAAAAGATTTTCTAACTGGGAGATAGGTATGGTCTCTACTATATGACTGACTTTATGAAACATAAAGTTTTACCCTCACCACATTATATAAGCAAGAGAGGCTGAACTAATAAAAAGAAACTGTGCCAGTTGGCTCTCTTTCCCACTGGATTTCAAGATTGTAGTCAAACACGTTTCTTCCTAATACTATTGGGCATGGTCTCTTAATAATATGCTTCCAGCAGAGAGGTTGGGCCAAGTCTTCCATTGCTAATTTATATCCTGCTTATCTAAGAGAGATTGGTTAATCCAAGTATGGTATTTTGGGATGTGGGATTAGGCTAATACTACTCTAATATAGATAATTTTTTTTTTCCTTCCTTGGGGCTTTATCTGTCAAGCTAGCTTCTTTGTTAGCATTAGCTTGCTCTTCTGGCATAATTTAGTAGAAATTGGTAAAAAATAGATGAGACTTTAGTATCTATCAAGACCCTTAGGCAACAAAGTAACACGGGAGGTAGGTATAAAACTTAAATACCTCAAATATATTCAAAACTTTCCTCCTACAATAAACTTTATTTTTATTCATTGCATCCAGGCAGGAAGTGTCTCCTTAAACTGAGGATTTGATGCTTTTTTTGGTATGCGGATGGGCTGGGGTCAAGGGTGAGAAGTATGCATTTGGTGCTTGTGCAAATGATTTAGAAATATCAATGCCCTCCAGATTTGAAAACAACCTTTAATTGTGAAGGTGTGGTATAGTGCTTGAAAGTATGCGCAATGGAATTAGACAGACCTGGGTTCAAATCTTGACTCTGCAGTTTGCTTTGTTATATGACTTCATGAGTTACCTTTTTCCTTGTCTCATGCTTCTCATGAGTAAGTTAGAGAAAATGATTGCACAGGAAATCAAATAAGATGGTAGAGTGCTTAGTGCAGTTCATAAAGCACTATCACAGTGGTAAGGATTTAATAAATGGTTGCTATTATTATTATTATTATTATTATTATTATTATTATTTTAGGTATATTCCAAAGCCTCATTGACCACAGTAAAATACTTGCTCCTAGAAAAGACACTACACAGCATTCGCTGTGGCACAGGTTTGGATAGAGGGTGAAGTTTAAGTGGCTAAATTGTCAAGCATTGGTCTGAATTTAGCATAGACAGACTTCGGCGAGGATACACGTCTGCTGCACTTGAAGGGCACTTAGAGATAAAGGAGCAGAGGACCTGCTAGAGAGGTGAGAGTAGATGGATAGATCCCTTTCTTATTTTGGAAGAAAAAGTATGCGAGCCACAGACAGGAAATGATTGCAAAGTACATGAACCCCGAAGCTCGTTTGCCAAATTCTGTTGTTTTTGTTGTTTTCTTCTACAGAGAACATTGAACAGCTACTGGAAATGCCTGAAGAGCGACTGCAGACATGGGTAGGGACAGCAGCAGCTCTAGTTCATCATTTTCAGCTTTCATATTAAAATAGCAAAATCACAGGGCAGCTCTTCTCCTACAACTCTTGCTGCCTTGTACGATGGATGTTAACGCGCCCGTCTCTGCCACAAGTGCTACAAACACAGGACCCTATCTTACTCGTGTATCACCAAGTCTGAGCACAGAATACGTGCTCAAAAAAAACAAGTTTGCTGCATCAATGAATCAATGCCGGTCAGCCCCAGATAAGGGCATTCATCGATCTCATTTGTTAACAAACTTGACCGCCTGTTAGACTTCAAAACAGCACACGGTAAACTAAACCTCAAGACGAATCTCTAACCCAGCAGTCACCAGATGATTTTAGCAGGAGGATTTCCTTTAAGCGTCCAAAATTTTCCTGCATATTTGTACTTGAACCATCTCTTGATTGAGAGAACACATGACGCAGCATCCAAGGCAGCTCTTGCCTCTCTTGGAAACTGGTAGCGTGAGGGGTGTTTGTGGCAGCATGTTTGTAAGAGCAAAACAACCTGAGACAGGTTCTAAAAATGTTATGAATGTCCATCCATAGTGGACTGGTTAAATAAATCATGCTACACTCTCGTAATGAAATACTTCACAGTACTCAACAAGACGATGGTAGATCAATATCTACTGATATAGAAAAATGGCCAAAGTATATCAAGAGAGGACATCAAATTGCAGCCTGGAACGTACAGTATAATTTCCTTTGCGAATGGAAAACTGCATGAGTCTGTGGAAGTTTTTCCTCAAAACTTCAAATGAATCATTTGTAGCATGAATCATTTGTAACTGAAAACTCAGAATGGCATGTTTATATGTGTATTATCTCTTTATCGTGTCTATACATTTTATAACAAATTATAGGCTTATATGTTATGTATCTATAGTATTTACATATTTTATATAGATATATAGATTCCCCCCCTTTTGCTTTAGACCTATATGTTCCAGTGGCTGGGTGTTTTGTACATGCCTTTACGCGGAAATCCTTTGAGATAATTCTGCAACCACCACCACCAACCCCCCCTTAGTTGCTTTCATCACCAGAACGAAAAGCAGTCTTACACAATTCTTGTAACTCTTTTACCTTTTTCAACAACGACAACAAAATCAATAAACAAACAAAGCAGCGGGTTTTCAAATGTTTGCTAGCTGCACCATATTCTTTGTTCATGCTCAGGAAATATTACAGGAAAGCCCAATATTGGAAAGGATGACGGGGAATGCTTGTGTTGGTTTCAGAGCGAAGCTTCAGAACCCCCCTCTTTCCTTGCTGTGGGGCGGCCCCAAGTGAGGGGCATGTGTGTGGAAGAGGGAATCTGCACAACACTTCATGTTCCAGGAGCTCAGTGTGAAAACCACCACCTCAATCTCCACTATCAGATCATCTGATTGACTCGAGGTCAAACTGCAGAGTTGAGATTAGAATTCAGATTAGCAGATGTGAAATTTTATACACACAGCTCCCCCACTCCCCGGATTTATATTAGCTCCATATTGCAGGAAGTGCAGAAGCCCTGCTTCGCTCACTTCGCATTCACTTTCTTTGACCATCTCCATGTAGTGCCAAGCCGAGGGCCTTGCGTTTATAGATAATCCCAAACCATGCAGTTAACTCCTGGTTGAGTTATACTGACCAAGTTAGGTGACTTTTCCAAGGTCATTATTCAGAAGGTAAATGACACACGGGCTCCATCCTGAAACCCCATTCCCCGTCTAGTCCTCTTACTGTTATATCCGAAATCGTACTTTGCCTAAATCATCTGTTACAAGGCGTTTAATTTAATTTTAACTTCTGTAAAATCTGAAATTCCTTTCTATATTATTGTTGGTTTTCCAAGTTCCTTTGGATTTAAGACAAACAGTAAGCTTTCATACAATATCCCCTCCTCTGCATCCCTCCTCTGCATTAATATCTATGCCAGCTCATTGTACATTTTCTTCACAGTTCTTATTATAACTCAGAATCATTTCATCTTTTTGCGTCCTTCCTGGTACAGTTCTCTGACTTGAATGCATTCCCTATTAGGAAAATACCTTGCCTTATTGTTTATAGGGCTTCTCTTTTTCATAATGTCTGTATCGCTGAATGTTGAATGGTTCAATAAAGGTTACATTATTCAGAGAAATTTTCTTGCTGAAAACAAAATCTGTATTAAAAGGTTTTCTGAAAAGCATCTAAGAGGTAACAAGATGGTAAAGTCTACAGGACAAAACTGAAGAAAAAGTGGGGATATAGCAAAGTGAGTAGAGCATGGAGTGCTTAAGCTGCCCATGTCCCAAGGGTATTTTTATATTTTGTCAAATGGGACCTATATTTTGGCAGACTCTTTGAGGGTCTCCAAGTAAGGGAGCGCGAAAGGACATTCTACTTATGTTGAGCTGAGGCCCCAAAGGGTCCCAATCCTCAGAGGACAAGGAAACCTGCAGTAACAATGTCTCTACCTTTCCATCTCTTGCTCCTAGAGGATTGCAGTGAGGATGGATCTGGCATGTCACTGAGTAAGCAAGAAAAGGAAAGAGAAAAATAACATGTTCTAGGGAACTTGTGAATATTTTTAAAGATTTGCCACCTGCACTATGCCCTGTTTTGATGGTCCGGGGATCTTCAATCGACGAAATCTTTGATTTGAGATGGTTCCAAACAATTAGTGCTTCTAGATGTCTGGCAGAAATCAATGTTTTTTGTTTGTTTGTTTGTTTTCTGGAGGAAGTCACCTCCACACTAGACCTCAAGGAGTCCCCACGACTCAACACACCAGGAAGGAAGGCTCTCAGAGAATGCCAGGAGCAGTGTCAGTTGGGAGGAACAAGTCTACAGATTTCAGACGTTGGGATTATCAATCGGAGAGACTCAATTGCCACAATTGAGGAAGGAAAAGGCAAGTCTGAGAAGAGCTGCAGGGAATAGGAACTCTAAAAAGTGGCATAAAGGATCAGAAAAGAGGCTCACCTCAGATTTTTTAAGAAAAGAAAACTTCAAAAACCAAGACTAAAATCCAATGGACAAATGTAACGAGACATAACACTCCAATGGTGTAGATTAAGAAAAGTATTCAACCAAAGGCACCGAGAAATAAAAAAGGTGGAAAATGGAGAGGAAAAGTAAAGATGTATGGCATTGGCTGAAGGATTCGAAGATATGTTAGATGCCCAGAGGGGAGCTGAGAGGATGAGACCTGCATTATTTGGACAGAAAAGGACCTGAGAATTTTTTCTCAGTTGAAGAAAGATACTAATGCACAGGCTGGAAACAGGCAGGATTTAGAAAATTCCCAGGCAAGATAAATAGAAAGAAAGCCATACTACCTACATCATAGTGAAACTGCAGGCTGCAAGAACACAGTGCCTAGAATATAGCAGTTAGTGAACAGTACATTTCAATAAATGAACCAATTTGTCGTTAGGACCGAGGGCTTTCAGGTTAGACTCCCTTTTCAGTCATGACATAAGCCAAGTTACTTTATTTCTCCAAGGTTAGGTTCCTCTTCTATCAGTTAAAGAGGATAATAACAGTATTGGCTTCGTATGATGGTAGAAAGAAGTACTTAGAGCAAAAGAAATAGGGCCTTACTTGGAAAACGACATAATAAATGTAAACTACCTTTGTTGTTATAATGCTAAAAATAAAAAGACTATTTGCCTGATGAGGCATTTATGTATGAACTACTTCTTAATTTAATTTCGCAAAAGTTCAGCTTTACAGCAGACACATTTTGGTAAAATCTACTTCTTTGTGATTTTGAACTATTTTAGAAAAATGTTGGTGAACAAAACATCCTGTAAGTTTTGGCACAGACTCAAAAGAGTAATAATGATAATAATAAATATTGGTATATTGTTTTAAAAGCTCAAAATGCATGAAGATACATCATTCCATGACCGACTTCGCTAAACATGATGGGCTTCTGGAGAATGGGTAACTTCCTTGGAATATTAGATCACAAATGATACTACCTGAAATTAATTTTGAAAATAAAGGTCGCCTGCTCTTGAAGTTAGGACTATATTACAATCAATTAAAAAAAAAAAGCCACGACTATCTAGTATTGTGACATACTGTCTAACCACTCATCAAGGTAATGGCAAAACATTGGTTTAGCTGTCCTCATGCAGTGTACACAGATAATTGATAGACACCAGAGTAGAAAAAGGCATTATGAAGGACAGACCATAATTTAACAGCATAATTTGAAAGTGTACTTCCACTCATGAGAGTGGTAGCAAAACTATATTCTATAATGGCCATTGATTCAATACCTTTTTTTTTTTGTTTGTTTAAAGATTTTATTTATTTATTCATGAGAGACACAGAGAGAGAGAGAGAGGCAGAGGGAGAAGCAGGCTCCATGCAGGGAGCCCGACGTGGGACTCGATCCTGGCTCTCCAGGATCACACCCTGGGCTGAAGGTGTTGCTAAACCACTGAGCCACCCAGGGTTCCCCTCAATACCTATTTATTTAGTGCCAATTGCTTGTACCGAATTGGTAAGGATCTTTTAAACTTAGTAAATGCACGTCACATCACTTCTTTTAATGCATTTTTATTAGCCCGTATGTATTCTTTTGTAAGGTATGACCACCAAAAATACGGGGTACCAGCAGGGAGACAATGTTTGCTTCTTGGCTGTTGCAGAGAAAATCATGGTTACATTCATTTGCTCTTGACTGGGCATCTGCTATCATGTGATTACCAAATAGGAAAGGAGAAAGAAATACCTTGAAGATACTTTGGTGCATGATTCAAAAATAAAACGTGAGAGAAGGCTTTATGGAGGCTAGCAAACAAAACCAGTTCAATTACCACCTTACCGTAGCACACCAAGGACTGCTGGTCACCTTTAAAACCAAGGCCAAATCAACTAAACTAAATGAAATGGTTTCCTGCTTACCAGGTTTATTCTATTAGGTCCTTTATAAAAGAGCCTGTGTCTGTTTTATGTCATTTAGATAGAAGAATAGTCAGACATGTCATTAGATTACCTTTGAATTTGACCTTGTACTTGTCATTTTTTATGGTAAAGAATAGAACTTTTTTCAGGAAAAAGAAATAAAATTCTTTCAAGTTAGAGACATGGAAACCTAATAGATTGTGCTATTTAAACAGAAAACAAATTAAGATTGCACTGGAGCCTTTTTTTTTTTTTTTTTTTTTGTAATTAGCCACAAGTTCCTAAAGGACATTAGACAATTATAGAAACATACTGAGCTATGTGGTCTCACACTTCAAGTTAACACTTATTTTCCTGGTTTCTGAAGACCTTTCATTTTCTTTAGCAGTCATTTTGGGGATCATTCTCTTTAGCTTCTGAACAAATCTTTTTATTTACTTTGTGGCAATTCTAGATTAGGCAAGAAGAATTATCTCTTTAGTTTTCTTCCAGGGAATCATCTTGATATAAATATTGCAGATCCTCTTTAGTTTTAATTTTAGTTATTAATTACGTGAAGCCCATATCTCATTACCAACACATTGCTAACTTCCTTTCCAGTTCTCCGAAATGATCACCTTCGCTTTCTCCAATTCTAGGGCAAGCTTCAGTTTCACTGAGTAATAGCAAAGGACTTTTTCCTTGCCACTGTCTCCAAAACAATGGTTAATAGCCTTATGTATCAGAGAATATTTCTATATGTCTCACCTAAATCACTCCTGTGTTTATTCTTTTTCATTGATATGACACTTCATCTGCCTTTCCCCTTGGATTTAATTTACTTGACATCAACCAGTTATTGTGAATAGATCAAATTTTCATAAATTTTCACATTTCACAAATGTAGTCATATGACATCTTTCTAGCTCTCATCTCAGGCAGCCTTTGGAACATATTTCAACTTGGGGAAATAAAGCCAGTTTAAAAATTGTATTTTCATGCCAGGCTTATATTCACAGGGCTTTATGATTTTCCAGTACTCACCCAAGCCCCCAAAGCTGTATCTCACTAAAGAAAAATAGTGGGTTTTAAATAAATTTATAGGACCATCACTTTTATATGGCCATATAATAAAAGAATATGTGGAAATAGTATTGATAAAATTTAAGTATTCTCTTCAGGTATGGTAGAAGAACAAAGGAATGGAATACTCTGTCCCCTTTTTATATATTTATCAAAGACTACCTGACTACAGGCAGCGTATGCAGGACTGACCATGACTTGATATCTTGTTGGACAACCATGGAGCTTATGGTAGCAATCGGGTTATGGTGTTTAGAGTAGATAGGAGGAAGATAAACTCATTTTTTCATAAGCATTAATAATCAGTAAAGAAGATAATATATGTCTGAAAACTACCTTTAAAACCTCCTGCACTTCAAGTGTGGATAAAATTGATAATGTGGCTGTTTCTTGCCCTAATCTATTACCAGGTGTATTATGAAGTAGCCCTTTTAAGCTACATTTTCAAATATATTAGTCGTCATTGGTACATGGTCACTTACAGTGTTCTAAGAGTTCAGAAGGTGTAGGGATGGAATAATGTGCCCTTCCGATTCATATGTCAATGCCCTAACCTTAAATGTAACTGAATTTGGAGATAGGGCCTTTAAGGAGGTAATTAAGTTGAAGTAAGGTCATATGGGTAAGACCTTACTCCAAAAGGACTGATGCCCTTATAAGAAGAAGAGAGGACACACCAGAGATGTTGCTTTTCCCGCCACACGGAGGGCACCGTGAGGAGGTGACCATCTGCAAGCCAGGAAAAGTCTTACTAGAAATGAAGCCCATTGGTACCTTGACCTTGGAATTCAATTCCACCTTCCAGAACTGTGAGAAAATGAATGTCTGTTGTTTAAGCCACCTCGTCTGTGGTATTTCGTTATGACAGCCCCAGCAGAACAGCACAGAAGGCATTCAAATGTTTCAGATCACGTATCAGTAAAACTTCAAAAACACATAATGTATAGAATTATAGTGACAGTGGCAGAAATCGTACCTCCTGATTTCACATCTGTTAGAAACTTGTCATTTTTATACAACTCAAAAAGAGAAATGAATGTTTCATTACTTAAAGATTAACTTAAAATGCTAAACTAATTAAACACTAGGAAGAGGCACAAACTAAAAGATTCCTTCTCTACCTCCTCAGAACTGCCCACCCTCCCTAGCGAGGTCACCAGTTTTAAGAGTTTCTTAAGAAAGATATTCTGGTGTTTTCTGCTCATTCACACACACATACATACATACACCCTTTTTTTTCTGTGCAAATGAGATTGCACTATACTTCAACAACCTATTTTTTTTTCAACAACCTATTTTTTATCGCTTTTCAAAACCTATTCCCCAACATATAGTACACATAGATCTTTTTCATTTTTAAAGGCTCCATAAATGCCATGGTATGAGTGTACCCTAATTTCTCTAGCCAGTTCTCAACTGATAGGAATTTAGGTTGTTTCTAGTTGTTTTCTATGATAAACAAAGCCATGTACATGTCGCCTATACCTTTGCACATTTACATGAGAACTCTCATGGAAAAAAGTCCTGGAAGCACAATTACCGAGGGCGTTTGCATATTTTTTTGTTGATTTTTAGTTTTGCTAGGCATCATTGACTTTCCCTTTAAAAATGTTGTGCCCAAATTGAACACCAATAAAAAATAAATTTATTATTTAAAACAAAAATGTTGTGCCCACATTGTTTTCCCACCACAGTCCACAGTCTGCTTTCCTAAGCCCTGACCAAGATTGAGTAATATAAGAGCCTTTAGATTTTTATAAAATATATCTTTTGCATTTCTTCAATTATCAGAGAAGTGGTACCACTTTGACAAACTCTGGTCTGGAGGACTTTTATTGTTTTAAATACACATTCAAGTTGCTTTTTAAAAAGCAAAAAATCTAGCCAGTGCCATGCGATTGAAAACAGTTCATTTTTATCTTGGGCATGCTGGGTCACCAGGTACACAATATGACGAACAAGTGGTTAGCTCACAATAGCTACTCCTATTGTGTGTTAGTCCTTAATGGGCATTCAGGTTGTTAGTATTTTCAACTCAAATAGCAGTAATAGTCTCAATAATAGTGGGATAACAAAAAATCCTGTATGTTGAATCTGGGTGATTTTAAAATTTTAATCCGGCAGGGGAGAACAAAACCCACATTGTAACAATGACTGTTGATGTGATTTGGACTGAGAGTGAATAGTGAGCTGCAGAATAACTCCCCTGGGAAAATACTATGGAATGATGACTATGTCATGTATGTCATGGTGTACCGAGACTCACTTAGAGCCTTAAAGCACAGAAGGGCACAGTTACGCCAGTGCTTGGAAAGAATATCTATAAAATTCTTTTATGTCAAAAATTAGTGAAGCAGAGGAACAAATATCCAGGGAGAAAAATCTAAACCACTCTTGGACAAAAGAATCATGACCAATGAGGGGCATGACCTTCCTCAGCACAAATCAGGCCAGACAAGCTTAATTGTTTTGTTTTTTTTTATAGGATTACCAAATTGGTGGATAAAGGAAGGCAAGTGGGGTTATAAGAGCAGGACTTTAGGGAAATGTTTGATACAACAATTATTATTTGTTTAAATTCTTAGGTTATAAGTCCACCATGGGAGTGTTGTGAAAAATAATTTACCACAGCCATATGAGGTTTAATCTCAGGAGACGAAGCATGATTCAGTATTGTAAAATCTATTCATAGAGAATAGCAAATTGATACATTAAAAGGAAATGATATGTTTTTATGAAAAGGTGCTGAAAAGGACACTGAAAACGTCTACAGACTTTATTCATGAAAACAGGAAAAGGAATGAGAGACTCTCCTTGAACATGATAGTCACTGTTTTAAACCAACCGTCAGTATTTATGTAATGGTTAAACCTAGAAATTAGATAAGAATCCCCCTTACCATCATTAATTTTTATTACTATTTGGGGATTTCTGATTAACCAGCGTAACATGAAACCAAATATGAGGTATAAATATTAGACAGTTATAATCCCCAAAGAATTATATGAAATCACTAAAATATAATTGGGTTTATTTTATTTTTTATTTTTTTTTTATAATTGGGTTTAATATAAAGCTAGAAATATGATTAAAGGAAGAACTCATAATCAAAACATCAATAGAAGATTTCAGCAACCTGGGATAATCTTAAAAAGAAATCTCTAAGTCACATATACAGAAAACTACAAATATAGCTATAATCTCTCTAAGTAAAATATATAATAAAAATTAAAAACTTTATTGAAATCTTTATAAAAAAACATGATTCTGGAAGAGACGATTGAACCTCGTTTATTTATATGTGTAATATAATTCCCACATTTATTTATGCTTTATGTAAATAAAATAAAATAGGAACCCTTGGGGAAATTTAAAATATTTTTTTTCTAACATAACATTCATTTAGAAAGAATAAACAGGCAAGACTATCAAGGTAAATTGGAAACAAGCACCACTTCCACTACAAAACACATTATAAACTTATAATAAGTAAATTTATGGTTTTGGTATAAAAATAGCTGAATGGAAACGAATAAATAGGCAAAATTTTTTTTTTGGTAAAAATGCCATGTATAATAAAATCATTGTAGATCAGTAAGATGGGGAGGAGAAGGCTTAATCAAAAGTGGTCGAAGGTAAGTAGCAACTCAGAAAAAAACATGTATTTTCTTACCTCACATTTTATTCCCATGTAAGTTCCAGATAGAAAAAACATGAGAGTGAAAAAAATCAAACCATTGTTAAGGTAGAAAAAAAGATGAATAAAATAAACAATTAGATTTTTGGATAGAAGACTGAATTCATAAATGATTAAAAAGTAAACATGAAGAAAAATGCTAATAAATTTAGTTTTATAAGTATAAAAAAGTCCTTATTTCATAAAGAATACCTCCGTCTATATTTGACAAAGGGTTAATAACTTTGCAATAAAAAAAAAAAAACCCATACAAATTCATAAGTACCAGGCACAGGACAGGAACAGACAATTCGCCAAAGAGGAAATACAACTAGTAAACAAACATATGGGAAAATGTTCACCTCATTAGTAGTCAAAGAAATGCAAATTCGACTTAGATTGGAAAAATGAAAAGTTAGTTTTTGTAACTTAGGCTTCTGCAAAAAAGAAGGAGAGTAGAAGTAGTTTGAGTCCTGGGATTTCTGTGTATTGGGGACAGTGTGAGTCATGAACTAGCAGGACAAAACCATGTCATAGGACCTGCTGTGTCCTGCAGCTCTCTCCCTGCAGGTGTCGGGGGCCCACGGGGCTGAGTGGTGAGGGCAAAGAGGAGGGAAGCTTGGACGGAAGAGAAATTGGTAAGCATGCTATTATTTCCTTAAGTCAAGTTGAAGTAAGAATTTTAATAAACAGCTAAGAGTGATATTAACAAATATGAAGTATGACACTATCTTTCCACGATCACATCAGCAAAAAACTAAAAAAAAAAAAAAAAAAAAAAAAAAAAAAAAAAAAATTCTTTGATAGGAAGGGTGGTATGAACCTGAAATTTTCCTACTTATGACATCAGTTGGAATATTGTATTAGTAGACACCAATAATCAGTTAAAGATGGCTAAAAGATTAGGGATTATTACTCTCAAACATTAGAATGCACAATGTTTTTCCAGTTCTGTATTCTGGGCATTGCAGGAAGCGCTTCACATGGATTCTCCGATTTAGTTCTCACAATGAGTTATGTATTGCTACTGTCATTGCTATTAGTTCTTTATTACATTTTAGGAGAGATTGGGTCTTGGGAAGGTTAAAAGACTTGTAAAGATTACATTGCTAATAGACAACAGGGCTGCAGTTTGAACCTGGACATTCTGATGACAAAATCTACTCTTAATCACCACAATATACGTAATGTGGAAAGACCATGTTATGATAGCGTATGCACCGTATTATGACCCTAAAAAATTCCTCCAAATCCCAAATGAAATGCATAAAAATGCTGAGAGATGTGGTATTAAGGTGGAGGGATAGATAATATACCATTTTTTTCTCATTTTGAAGTTTGTTTTTTTTTTTTTTAATTAAGGCCTAACACTTCAAGGTACTTTAAAAATGAAGAACAACTGTCAGGCAATTTAAAATATTCACACACACTAAGCCATTACTAATGGGTCACGCCAACGGGAAGCCTAACAACCAACCTGCACTCAGGCTGCTGGTGAGTGTAACGTGCGTGGTCCCTTCAGGAGTCTCAGAGGTAGTGTAAACCTTGATGACTCTGAGGGTTTGCCCACCTAAAGCGCTTCTGGGACAGTATCTCTCCTGCTGTCTTAGGATGAGGTTTACCCAACAACATCCGGCTTATACCTGAATATGATTTTGCCAAAGTGGGTTCTACCTTAAGATTTCTCTCATTTTAGAGATGCCTGGGTGACTCAGTGGTTGAGTGTCTGTCTTCGGCCCAGGGTGTGATCCCAGGACCCTGGGATCAAGTCCCATTAGTGCTCCCCACAGGGAGCCTGCTTCTCCCTCTGCCTATGTCTCTGCCTCTCTCATTGGGTCTCTCATAAATAAATAAATAAAATAACAAAAAAAAAAGATTTTCTAATTTTAATATTGGCCATAAGTAAGCATGAGGAATGTGATAACGACGATGCTAGCACCATTTACCAAGCATTTGTTAAATGCCAGGCAACGTACTGAATACTTTTCTTGGATCTTTTTTTGGTGCATTCAATTCACGAAGTAACTTCACAATAGTACCTTTGTTTCATATATTTGTGGATGACTGATTTTTTTTTTCCTGAAAACCTATTTCTCCCTTTGCTCTAGTTTGGTTGTTTCTGATAGATATAAAAAGTCATGCACTAACTTTCTTGACCAAGCCCTGTGCTATTACTATTGGCAACTCCAGCATGACCACGCTACACCTCCAATAATTACAGCTCATGTTTGGTCTGATTGGGTCTCAATGAAGAGGGCAGCCAGGGTCTGGGGTGCTCGTCCTCTTCCAACATGCATTCGTAGAGTGGACCTCATGCCAAATCACAAAACACTGGGGGTGCAGCTAATTGATAAGAGCTAGAAAGGGGAGAGAATAAGGAAAGGAGATCAGAAACGTAAAGAGGGAAGGGAGGAAGGAAGAAGGGAATAAAGTCGGAAGGAAGTGGTGAGACTTTTATTAACCAGGTTGTAACATACAATTGTGTGAAGTCAGTATAGGCTTCATCAGCCCAGTCAGGCACTTTGAGAACATTTCGGTGTTTGCGCTGCTTCCATAAAGCAGGCTGGAAAAACTCCCAGATTATCAAGCCACTAGGCAGTGTTTTCTTGGTTGGCAGTCTTCTGCTGTTCCCTCTACAGAGCTGGAAAAGTGTGAAGAGTAAAAGTTATCCCACAGGCAGCTGGGTAGATGCCTAATGGTTCTCTGGAATAGGTGAGCAATAAACTAGTATGTCCAGCTTTGGACTTCACAGTTTTGAGCTGAACAAAATGGATTTTTTTGGGAAAACATTGTAAATTGACTTGTGAAGAAAGGTGAAAGATGTCTATATTACTCAGCCTAGTAAAAGGAAGAGGGAGCAAGGCCAGTGCCAGGAGTGGCAAGGGGCCAATCCACCAGGGGGTGGAAGCTGGTATTTACTGCTATCTTGGTAATGATATTGTTATTTTAGTATTCAAAAAATGAATTCATTTATTTTTTTGAACGTGATAAGCATAGGACCCAATATAGGTCTCTTTGTTCTAATTAACAGAATGTCAAAGGATGTATTCTTGGTTTTAAAAATAGCATCAAGGATAGCATTTTGAAAAAAAAAAAGATCATTAAGTCCAAATGATGAAGCAGAGCTGAATTTCTCCCTGAGGCCACCACTCCATTATAGCATGAATTTAGTGCAAGTCTCCCCAGAAGGGGGTCCAGAAATCCCATTTACTAAGGGACTACTGTTAGACATAGTCAAGGAGTCATCCAAGGCAGATTGCTGAGTAAATAATGGGAAATCGTTCTGGGCACCCATATCCTTGCAGGATTCCACGTTGACATTCCCTAACCCTAGAACCAGGAGACGCACCTAAAGATGGTCATGTTTCCAGCGTGTTTGTAAGCAGTAACATGGTCTTTCCATTTGTACAAATGTTTGGGACAACACGACGTTCAACTGACACCTGTTGCTATAGTTAGGTCATTCATAGCTTCTTTTTTTTTTTTTCTTCATAGCTTCTTAATACATATCCTCTCCTTGCTTACCCCCATATATCATGATAGATATCAGTTCTTGCTGCTGTTTGTTACCTTAAATAGTTTTGAATACATTTCAAGCTCCTTCATCATCTTGTCCTGCTTGCTTGTCCAGCTTTACTTTCTGGCTTTTCTACAGTGAAATCTGAATCAGTTATCTTTTAACAAACACCTCCTCATGTTTTCATTTTGAGGTTTAATGGTACCCCCTATATGAAGACTCCCTTGGTTCCCCGAGCCAGACTGAAGGGGTCAGCGTGGTGGTCATGGCACTTTGTAAAAGTTCACTTGTAACCACAGGTATCAAACTGAACCTGCTCACAGGTACTCACATCTCATTTGACTACGAGCCTCCTGAAGATGGAGACAATATTTTGATATCTTCGTGGGCTAGGTAGCTAGCATGTTGTCTGAAGAAAAACTCCCTGAGACCTGGCCTCCGGGGAAGTTCTAAAAGCAGACAGAACGTGATTGGTGCTGGGCATGGGGTTCTTGCCATCTCTGTTCTCAACTGAGGGCTGACTGCCAAAAGTAGTATTCTCTATTCAGGAAGTGGAAGACAAAGAATGGGTCTCCATGTCGTCAGTAATCTCTTATCTTACCCACCTGCATGGGGACCAGTGAAATGGGTGCCAAGTAGGCAGGAAATGCCTGAAATAGCTGTGACTGTGCTGACATTCCCAGTAAATACCAGGATTCTAAGTGGATGGGGTAGCCAGTGTGGACAACAGAGTGGGTATGTAAGCTCGAGTGGGCAAGTGTTACCATGGCTGGGCCCTGCACATGCTTGAATTACGTGCCAGGATCCCCAGAATGGCCAGTGGATTAGCTGGCAGGTATGCCCTACTTGCTTCATGAGTCTCCTAGCAAGGCAATTTTGCATTTTATGGAATTCAACTATTTTAACAAAGTTTTTATTTTAATTCCAGTTAGTTAACTTACAGTCTTCTATTAGCTGCACGTGTAAGATACAGCGATTCAACTCTTCCATCCGTCACTTAGTGCTCGTCATAACAAGCACATTCCTTGATCCCCATCACCTATTTCACGCATTCCCCAACCTGCGTCTCCTCTGGGAACCACTGGTTTGTTCTCTATAGTTAAGAGTCTGTCTTAGTTTCTCTCTCTCTCTCTCTTATTTTTTCCCTTTGCTTGTTTGTTTTGTTTCTTGTGACTTGTGACTGGTTCCACATAATACTTATCTTTCTCTGACCGACTGATTTCACACAGCATTATGCTTTCTAGCCCCATCCATGTTGGAATTTAGTGTTTTCATCCCCCTCACTGTGTTATGTTGGGCTTTGCTCTGTGTTTTAATAAGTGTTTTTGAATCAATAACTGGATAAAAGGATAGGATCAAGTACTCTGATTAGTCTGATTAATATCAGTACCTTAAAGAATGTACCTATTATCCTATCTTTCTGATACCACTGTCTCTCTCTCTCTCTCTTTCTGTAATATATTATAGATGTCTAAGTAGACATCTTATTATTATCTTATTATTATTAAGATCTTAATATTTGTGACTGTGTATTTACATGTATATTCATATATATTTAAATAACATATTGTTGGCTCCTGTCGAACATGTTGCTGATCACCAGCC
Source organism: Vulpes vulpes (assembly GCF_048418805.1). Lineage (NCBI taxonomy): Eukaryota > Metazoa > Chordata > Mammalia > Carnivora > Canidae > Vulpes > Vulpes vulpes. The sequence goes on from NC_132782.1 coordinate 141,007,743, forward strand.
TTTCTCATACATGGTATATTGAATCTAAGGTTTATGTTATTAATCTTTGGACCACTACATCTTCAGACTATCAGATTTTTCAAGTGTAATCTTTGCTTTAGTTTATTACCTCAGATTGCCCGAATACTGCCAGATTCACATTCTGTCTCCTAAGTTGCTGATTTTCCCTCCGACTTTGGATCATCTGCAATCTGGTGGTTTATCCACCATGTCACTGACCAAACTCTTGATGAAGTCGAGCATTTGGGTTAAGGAATAAGGTACCACATCTATGCTGCACCACTAGAAATCATCTAGGCTGACATGGATTCTATTCATCCAGGTCTTAATTAATTCATCTAAATATTTTTTTTGGACGTCTTACTTACTTTTCCATGTTGTCCTTGAGAAGTGAGGCCTTTTAGTGGTCCCATGTACCTTATGGCTGGTGTACAACCCTGATGTACCCTGTAAATCACATTGCTAAGTATAAGAATGCTCCCAGTCAGCCTCTGGTATGGATGAACTCAAAGCACTCTTTTGATTGCGGTTTCCCTTTCTACATTTTCACAACCCATCCCTTTGGTAACATGGTTTGAATCTTGCCAAGGGCTTATGTGGAGCTCATTTGTCTCTCATTGCGGAAACTGAAGATTGAAATGTTGTTCAATATTTCCAGTCGTAGGTTTTCAGCTTACACTAGGGTCCTGCCCTCACACTCATCCTACTTCGTGTTTTTCGAAGGCCAACATTTTGAATGAGATCTTTCCAGGTACAGAGAATGAACTCAGGTACATTTATTCAGCTATTTATTTAATGTTTTCAACATTGATTAAGCTCTTTCTGGAAGGCCTCTGTACAGAAGTAAGACTTGGTTATGATCATTTACGCAGTTACCAGGTATTGGATAGGACAGAGGTTCTCAAAGCATGATCTCCAAATTAGTAGCATCAGCATCATATGGAAATTATTAGGTATGTTTTGGAGCCATAGGCCAGGTATCCTGAATCAGAAATTCTTGGAAGCTATGTTTTAAGAAACTCTGTCCCCTTGTGCAATTAGGGTGATAGACATTAAACTTTAGAACTACCAGGATAAGACATATGTGTAAAGGAAGAGAGTGATAAACTGCTGATATTGTCAATGTGCTTCTGGAGGATAGAGGAGTCCCTAACCAAAGTGTGCATTGTAAATCTGTGGGTTTTCACCAACATACAGGTGGACAGTTATACTTTGGTTTCAAGGGTTTCCTTATGGAAAGAAAACATCTCTCCAACTGTTTGTTGATGTACGTTATTTTAACAGGGCGTAAAATCTTATTATTAAATCATTGGAAAATTAGTAACCTCAAAAACATTTTTTGGAATGAGATGGATTAACTGCCCACCATGATTTTATCTTAGAGGGATGTGGTTCCTGAGCTTTATGATGCACTATTGCTCTTTGAATAATTCACAAAGACTTTTGTCGACTTTTTTTATTTCTAAGGAGAGTTGGACTTCACGCATCTATATTCTCAGATGCGTCATTAATTGAAGTTTTGCCAGAGTAGTTTCTAGGTGTCTTTTGTAACTGGTTGACGCATGGTGTATAAAGTCTTACTGACATCGCAGATTCAAGGATGACCTACCTTTTCACGTGAACAACGGACAGGTTGTTTGTTTCACACTGGTGTATGCTATCTAAGATCTCTATGCCTCGGCTCACTACTGGGGGAGACAGAGACCGCAGTGTTCTGGACTTCCTATGCTGGCTCTTCTCCCATGACTGCCCTTCAGCTGTACCTACAACAGACCTCCACGTCAGCACTTGTTCCTTTGTTCTTTGTTTATCCGTTTACATAGCTGCCACCTCCACTGCAGTGTGGACATCTGGGTTTTCTGTCCATTTCTGTGCCCAGTAATTAATGCCATGCTTGGGATGTGGATGGTGGATGATGAAGTACATGATTTTTCTTGTTCAAAATCATGGCATGCTTTCTGAAAAATAGCTTCTATATTTCCCAGTAAATAATTGCAGTAGAAACTGACAGAGAGATTTAAGTCTATACCTTTATGCTGTATTTCAGGTTACTTCTTGCATATGATAGAACATTTCATTTATAAAGAACACAGGTGATTAATTATGGAATGCATATCCTATGCTGTGTTGTCTTACAAGTCTTAATTTATCTCACTTTATGTTCAAAACAGGCAAATATTTACAAGCGAGAATATTAGTAGAACTATTTAATAATTTTAGTGGAAACATTAGTTTTGGAAGTCCAGGTTTAATTCCACAAAACTCGTCCTTTTTATTTATACTTTTCCTGCATCTTTATCCTATTCTCCATCTTTTAATTGTCTTTCTCCAGCTCTAATTTTTTTGCCTTATGTTATTTCAACCTAACTTGGTATGTGAAAGTAGACTTTGAGAAATAACTGCCCCAATTTGTGCAGAGCACTAAAGTTTTATCCCTAGGGCTTTGGTCCAAACAGGCAGAAAAGGGAGCGGTGGTTGCTTCTATTGCCTTGATTCATTTAATGGTTCTGTGCATGGTGGAGACCCTAAAGAGGTTGCTTTCCACTTAAGGCCAATATTAATGAGCTACAGAAAATGAGAACTTCTTCCACTTTTTAGTAACATCTGCCTCACTTGAGTACACATGGCCTAAATAGATAGATTTTTAAAAGCGTTTTATTAGCATACTGAAAATTCCCATTAAACGCTAGACTAGAGAACTCACTAAGTCACACACTATATTGAAAACTGTCCTTCATGAGACTTCAAAGGGTAGACCTAATACATTTTTTCTCATCTCTAATATCAATGATTCTATTATACTTAGTGTAACTTAATTCTTTTGGTATTTCCAAATGAAAATTTATTACATGAAGTGAAGTTTTTTAAAAGCACAGGGGGTAAAATCATATTTAATGAGGGATGAGATGACTTTAAGTGCTACAGTGTATTTCTAAAAAGATTGGAATCATTCAAAATTTCTGAAGTACTCTGCCCAAAGCAATCTGATGGTAAGATAAGTTTTAACTGTCTTCAGAGCTTAATATATGAAAACTATTTTTTTTTTTTGGCAAGGGAGAGTTTTCCCAGAATGAAACACACTGGTATCTTTAGGATGTCTATATTTAGTTGTACAAATAATTTGGTGACTATAATAATTTCCATATAGAAACAATAGCAATTATCTCAGTTTCTTTGGTACACAATATGGTTTTAATAAATCAACCTCTTTAGAATTTTGTCTCAGATAAAACAGACAAAAACATTACCTCAGATAAAATTGGGATTATTTTTTGTTAACAACAAGCATTGTGCTGTTTATGAAAGGCCGAAAAAAAAAATCCTACCCCCCCCCCCCCCCCCAGCAATTAGTCAATAGTTTGGGATTTTATAAAGTTTTATATCTTTTCTTCACAATTCTGGGTCAACGCCAGCGTTCAATTTCTCCTATACCAGTTGTATTCCATAAAAAAAAAAAAAAAGGTAAAAATCAATTAAAGTCATATATTCTGGAAGAGCATCTAAATGTATGGAAACATTATTAACTTAAAGCCTTTTTTTGTTTTTTCTGGCAGTTCTCCTCCAAATTGTGTCCAAACCACTTTGTTTCACTGTAGAATAAAGGAAGCTGTGTGTTTTCTTTTCTTGGCAGGTGAAGGTAGAACTAATACAGAGAGGAACTCCTTTGGTAGTGTATGGCGCGACGGAAATTGGCTAACTGATGACATCACCCAGTAAGGAAGAAACTCTCAAGGCTATTCTACTGGCTTTGGAAATCAGTACAAGCTGCTGGGAGGTATGAGGTACCAAAAAACCTAGTGATAATGAAAAATAAATAAATAAAAAATACCTAATCCCAATGCCAACGTAGTCTAGCGCCTCCCAAAAGATTAGAAGTGCTTCATGCAGATTAATCCTCAAGCTCAATGCTGCCTCGTTTTATGTAACATGTTTTTCTGCCATGGTTTTGCCGAGAACAGGGTGTTTTTTGTTTTGTTTTGTTTCTCATGTCCATAGGAACTATGCATTGATTTAGTCTAGCTTTCCCTTGCTCATGGAAAAAAAAACGAACAAAAAGTATACATGGCCTTTCAATGAGCCAATCACATCAGAATAAGGTCATCCATTCAGCTGAAGCGAGATTGCTTTTAGAAACAGAACAACAGCCTTGTATAGGGAGGCGTGCATTTTGCCAGAAGTAGACTATATCTGAATACTTCATGCTAAATCCTTTAACCCTAAATAAACACAAAACAACCCTGGAAATGTTGCCTTGTGCCAAGTGGCTACTAGTCTCAATTACTGTGTGTGTGTGTGTGTGTGTGTGTGTGTATACACACCTATTTATATACACAAATATATGTAAATATAGCTATATGTCAGTGCATGTATGTACATAAGCACACACATTCTTTATTTTATCTCTGATATATCTAGTTTGTTTGAAGAATAGACATACATTTACATCAGTATATATCAGCTGTCTTTTGTTAAAAATGCATGCTAGAGGGCCCCTGGGTGGCACAGTTGGTAAAGCATCCGACTGTTGGTTTCAGCTCAGGTCATGATCTCAGGGTTGCGAGATCGAGCCCCTCATCAGGCCCTGTGCTCAGTGGGGAGTCTGCTTGGGATTCTCTCTGCCCCTTTCCTCCCTCTCAATCTCTCTCTCAAATGAATAACCCCCCCCCCCCCTTTTTTTAAAGCATGCAGTTAAACATATTGTAGCATTTGATTGAAGGGAAAAATATATTTTTAAAAATCTACTTAGCAAAACATAAACTATACCTAAGCTATCAGTACATGAGCTAGTATGTTTGTACTGCTGCTGATTATAAATATTTAAGGGTTTTCTTTTGGCAAATCTTTAGAGAATATTGTTTTAAGGGGAAACAATAGGCCAAACTGCAAATATTTTAATGATAATTTTAGTCTTGTGGCCAAATATTGTATTTATTGAATCCCTGAATATATATTTGTACATTCTATGTTTCTGTCCCCATTTCTCTTGTTCTGTGTTATCTTTTGTTATCTTGTTATCTCTCTGCCTTTGTCTGACACACACATGTATATGCCCCTACAAACATTAATTTAATATAAACATTAATATAATATATATGTGAGATATAATAATGAAAACATATAGAGGATTCAGATTTGGGGGATGGAGGAAGAAACTGCCTTGCAGGATTTTTTGTATTAACAGAGAAGATTTTGCATGGGAGTTATGCCTGAAAAGAGGTAGAATAATAAGTAATAAGAATTAGCTCCCCATGTGGACGAGCATGCAGAGGTCAGTGAACACATTTTATGCATCAGTAAAGTACATTCAATGGGATGGAGGGACAGAAAACAATAGAGTATGGGAAAGTGGGGGCATAAAGGTAGTGGGACCGACTGCTAGCAGTTCACAACTGCAGGAATGTAAATTTTGAAGAAGCGACATTAAAGACAGATGTTGAAATCATTAGGGATCAAATGGTAAGGGTCTTTGTACACCACTGTTACACATTTTTGGCTTTATCTTAAATGAGACTTGTTCAAATATTTCAAACATTGGGTTGACATTTCCAGATGAACCTTTAGATTCATCACTCAGGAAGATGTGTGGTGAGTAGAGGCCTCTGGAACAAGAACAAAGAAGGAGGCTTTAACTAAGGTGGCCAAAGGAGGTAGAGTTAGCTGACATTTTTGAGAGACATTAAGGACAAGATTGCTAAGACTTGGTAAATAATTAGATAAGGGGAAAGGAAAAACGAATTAAAAAAATTGTTGTGGGGAGCCCGGTTGGCTCAGTGGTTTAACACTGCCTTCAGCCCAGGGCCTGATCCTGGAGACCCAAGATCAGGTCCTGCATCAGGCTCACTGCATGGAGGCTGCTTCTCCCTCTGCCTGTGTCTCTGCCTCTCTCTCTTTCTGTGTCTCTCATGAATAAATAAATAAATAAACAAATAATCTTAAAAAAAATTGTTGCCTCATTACAAGTTTGTTCAAGTATTGGGAAATTTGTGACACCAAGATAAGAGACACATGAGGAAGAAACAGGTCTGGTAGCAGTTGCTAGACATCTTTTAAAAACTTAATTAATTTTTTAATTAATGTTTTAATTTGAGGATAGTTGACACACACTGTTTCATTCGTTTCAGGTGCATAACTTAGCGATTTGACAAGTTTATACATTATTCTGCGTTCACCACTAGCTCTAGTATGGCTACCATTTGTCCCGCTACATCCCTGTTACAGCATCACTGCCTATATTCCTTATGTTGTACCTTTTATTCCTGTGACTTATTCATTTCATAGCTGGATGCCCATATCTCCCTTTCCCCTTTACTTAGTTTGTCCAACCCTCCACACTCCCTTTGGGCAGCCATGAGTTTGTCCTCTGTATTTGTAACTCTGATTCTACTTTTTGTTTGTTTATTCACTTTTTTAGATTCAACGAATGAGTGGAATAATATGATATTTGTCTATCTCAGCCTGCCTTATTTTGTTTGGCATAATACCTTCCAGGTCCATCCATGTTGTCTCAAATAACATGATCTAATCCTTTTTTGTAGCCCTGTAATATTCCATTGTGCTTGTACACCACATTTTCCTTATCCATTTGCCTATTGGCAGTTTGAATTTGTGTAGCTATAAGATAATCAGTTAGCTGGCTGGGTCTAGAACTCAGGAGAAGTTAATGACAAGAGAATCTATAAATTATAAGCGTTCAGAGAATGAGTAAGATCATCTCAGGAAAATAAGTAGCATAAAAAGAAAATAAAACTTCTGATAAATCACTGGAGGTACAACCCTTAAGGACAGATAGGAGAAGAGGAAGGATAGAAATGGTCAAAGGAGTCGAAGAAGAATGAAGAGAGTCGTATATCCCAGAACTCAATGGATGAGAGGCTTTCAAGAGTCAGACTTGAAAAGAAGTAACTAAAATTCATTATAGAGTCTAAAAAGATATATAAGGATAAGCTTTAAATAGTGAAGCATTTCATATTCTTTTATCTCAAAGAGATGTTATTGGAATCTACCTCCAACTGTGAAATTCAAGTTGGTGCAAAATAGTTCTGTGCTACATCAGAGGCCAGAAAGTTTAAGAGATTGACAAAGAAAGATTTTCTTGGTATGTATTAAATGTGGTATGTATAAATGTGATCCTGGGCCAGTGAAAAGCATAAAGACAGCAATACTGAAGCAAGAAAACTTAGGTAGAAAACCTAGAATCTATATAAAATAAGTTCTACGTTTAATTTTTACAATCCTTTGTTTTATTACCTCTGGCAACTGAGGTTTTGTAGGATTTCTGGCATGTTCTTATAAATATCTGTGCCTTGAACCTACTTCTTTAAATAAATGTGATTAAAAAAAACCCCACATCATGCCAAATTGGATTTACTATTTCTCTTTCTGGAACCGTACATATTATATCCACACAAGTTCCCTAGTAGAGAGTTCATGAAGATAATGGAGATGCATAACTTTCCTTTTACCTACGTGACTTATCTTAAACAGCAATGTAGCAACCAGTTCACTTGTTATTCAAAAGGAGGAAAACAGGGCATTTATGATGACTGAAAGAGCCATGCTAAAGATTTTTGTATTTTCAGAGGAGTGCATGAGAATTCTTGTTGAGAACCAACATACAATCCTGCATGTCTCCATTATTCAGCAGAAGAGAAGGAAATTCACTGGAGCAGCAGAGAATAAATAGAAAGAAACTGCAGTTCTTTAAGAATCTGTGGGGGAGTTGTGCCCTCCACTAATAGTGTCCATATATGTTAATAGACGCATTTGGTCTTTTAAACACATTTTTGAAGCTATTTTACCCCTTTTGCCAATGAAGAAACCAGACTGTGGGAAAATCAGGTAATGTGTTGAAAATCAGATGGCAAGTCAGTGATAGAGATATCATTTAAAAGCAAATTACCCAATGTCAGTGGTATGGCTTAAAATCCAACAGATTTCAAATAGGGTTGAATAAGTGCAAAAACTGAATCAGGGCAAAAAGACATAGATGTCATTGAAATCATGCGTGCGGATATTGTGCTCATCAAATGAAGATTCTCTGGTATTGTCCCAACCAATAATTCAATGCCATAAAGAGATGTCCTTTATGTCACAAAGCTGGAGGGTCTCACTTCTTTTGATTCAAGAAGGAAGAAAGCACTGGGTTTTCTTTAGTCTTGATAGAAATAAATATCATAGAAGTGGGGTTAGCCACAAGATAAACAGGGAGGGTGGCATATATAACCATTGTTTATTTCCAAGTTGAAGGAGAGTGGGAGATACTGTCTATGAATAGAAAGAAGTGCAAATGATTGATCAGTATTGATACATTACTTTCCTTATATTTGGAGAACTTTTTACCTCATGTCTCCTTTCCATGCCACAAGTCTTTGCTTTGGTCTCCACCTTAGTTCAGAGTGATTTACTGTCTAAACCACTTCACCTTCTAATTCATGATTTGCTGCCTTGCTTCTGGCTTGACTCAGTTTGACCACATGCAAATGGACTTTTTGTTAAAATTCATACGCCTCTTAGGTAGATGTCCCAATAGAAGCCCAGTAAGTCCTAGTCCAATATACCTCAACCCAAGCTCCAGCCTCAGGTGGATCAGCAGTCAGATAGGATGGAGAAGCAAATAAAATCAAATAAACAATTCGTTATTACAATCCAAGTGTTAGACAAGTCCCAGATTCAAAATATTCATATCAATACCTTATTGTTCCTGACATGAAGATTTCTGGTGACTGAATACCAGAATACTGCTAGGATTCTGCAATTTTTACAAATTGGTTCACTCATCTTCCCCCCACCCCCCATTGTAATGCAGATAATAAAAGGATCTTAACCTTTTAAGGGCTCAATGATTTCATTATATTTCATGTTAAAAATGGTTAGGTCTAGATCACAGAGCTAAACATCCATATCTGCCAATCTAATTGTCCCACACTTTGGTCCATCATGTTAAAAATGATTTTCAACTTCTTTCATAGCTTTATTTTTCTGTCTTTACTCATGGAGTGAATACATAAGTCAAATCTTTGGTTGCAAAGATTTGGGTCTTCATGAAGAGCTGCACTTGGGATATGGAGATAGATCAAAATATAATTGATGGGTTTCCACTCCAGTGTAAAGAAAAGAAAAGATGCGACACCTGGGTGGCTCAGTGGTTGAATGTCTGCCTTCAGCTCAGGTCATGGTCCCAGGGTCCTGGGGTTGAGTCCCACGTCAGGCTCCCTGCAGGGATCCCTTTTCTCCCTCTGCCTATGTCTCTGCCTCTTTCTCTGTGTCTCTCATGAATAAATAAATAAAATCTGAAAGAAAAAGAAAGGAAAAGAAGAAAGAAAGAAAGAAGAAAGAAAGAAAGAAAGAAAGAAAGAAAGAAAGAAAGAAAGAAAAAGAAAGAAAGAAAGAAAGAAAAAGAAAAAAGGCAAGCATGATCCTGGACAAAAACAAAACCAGAAAAACAATAAACAGAACATTTCAGGGCTCATCTTTTCTTTGTTCTATTAAAAAAGTCACCCTCCCCCCACTATGTTTTTCTTTCTGTCTGGCTTTCTGTTGGTTTTCAGAGTGGTGGGAGGCAAGGGACAGAGTGAAAGGAAAGAGAGAGCTGGAATAATAGATTATTAAAACAAAAACATAGCAGAGACAAGCACTGAGCAATGAGTTAAGTCCTCTACAGATACTGAATGTAAAAATGATTCACCCTCCAAAGAACCAGAGGTCTTTCAACAACATTAAATGTTCTTAGAAAAGCCATTTGCAACATAGTTTAATTGAAGGAAATTTAATTGTTCATTGTATATTAGAAATAGGAATGAATTAATAGAGTGGACTTTCAGAAGTAGGGGAGGAAAATACCATGGTATGTTTCCATAGGTTCCTATTGTTAGCCTGTTGTTTCCTCTGTATAATATATGGAGGTATTAATTTATATCCCAACGCGTTTTTCAGAAAATTTCTTAACCTGGCAAGTAAGAAAGCTACCTATCTGAATTGGGGGAAAAAGTACAACTCTCTTACAACCTCGCTGCTACACAGAGATGACATTTAAGTGACTTGATTGATTAGTACTATACTGGATGACTTTTGTTATTTATTTGACCAAATGAACCAATTGTTTATGCCTAGGGTTAAAATAGTTTTAAGCTCTCTGGTGACCACTCCTAGGTAAGAATTTTACCCAGTTGGTAGTCCTGTAGTCCCTCAGAGGAAGGGTAATTCTGTACTAAAACACATTTTTTTTTAAATAGTCAAACTTTATGGAAAATTTGTTATGTATAGACATCTCCAGAGAAAAAATTATTCAGTTGGATTACCATAGGATTGACTCATTAATAGCCTAATTTGAATAATGACTAGGTTACCCTTTAACATGCTTGACTGTAGCAAGATTATTAAAATATCACAGAGAGCTTCGTTTTCCAAGATTAAATCAAAGTTTCCTATTCTTGATCTTACAGTTGTCAGGAATACTACACATTACTAAATTTTTTATTCTAATTGCAATGTATTTTTTTCTTGTCAGTAATCACATCCAAATACTTAAATGACAGGCTATCCATTTTGCTTAATAAACTTAATAAACTACCAGTATATAAAAACATATAGCAAGTGTTCAAATGCCGATAAATGAGAGAAGAATCCAATGTGGTGAATGCAATAAAGCATATGTATCTTTGGAATAATGTAAAAAGAAAAGAGCCAGAAAGTCCTGTAGGTTGATAACACCAAAACATAACAGGGTTACAATGATGAAAAAGCAGGAAACAGCCTGCATAAGGAAGATGTTAGGATAGGTTAAGGAAATTAGATATATCTACTCAATGGAATATCACTTGATCATTTGAGAAGAGGTTTTAGACCTGAGAAAGGCTTTATATCTAAACAGATTTTAAGGAGATGTGACAAAATATTAGCCACATGTGATCATTTGATGATCAAAGCATGGGCAGTCATCTGCCCCTTCAAAAAAATTGGAACGAAAAATAGGCAGCTGAAGCTATGAGTGCAGATAATTTTCTTATCTATACTGATCACTGCTCCATTCCCTCAAAAAGTGAAAAACATATTTTTTGAAATTAGCTTTTGCTGAAAACTTTAAGACTTTATTTATTGAGAGAGAGAGAGGGAGAGAGCATTAGCAAGTGTGAGGGGTAGAGGGAGAGGGACAAATAGGCCTCTCCCCTCCAGCAGGGAGCCTACGTGGGGCTTGATCCCAGAACCCTGAGATCAGGACCTAAGTTGAAGGTAGATGCTTAACTGACTGAGCCACTCAGGCGCCCCTGCTGAAAACTTTTTACATATGAATTTGGACCCTCTTATTTTCTTCTCTCGTGGAGAAATCAGCGTAACGTTAGGACAATGTAATCCATATAATGACTAAAGTTTGGTTGCATTTCCAAATCTAAGGTTTTTGTTAGTCAAAAAAATTAAAAAGGCAGCTGCAAAGGTTAAAAGATTCAATTTTGAACATAATGAAAAGAATTCTTTGGGAGAAGCAGGGGTTTACCCAGCTCTTAGTTTTGAAAAATCTTCTCATGTGATACTTCATAGAGAGCAGGGACATAGAGTGATATAATGAAAAAAATATCATGCTAAAAAAATTTCCCTATATTAAATGTCGAGGTGAGATTCTTAGAGTGTTTTACTACAGGACGGCTTAATGAAAGCCAAGGACACCATACCAAAGTTTCTGGGAGAAAGCAGTCCTATAGAGGGCCCAAAATTATCATTTAATGTTTAGCTTCTTGTGATACCATTAAGCCCGACACAGTATCTATTAAAGCTTGAAGGAAGAGTAGACTCTATATCCTTTATTAAACATAGACCAGGAAAACCAAAGTCTTTCCAGGAATGGAGGGCAGTACTAACAGGGAATTTATTTTTGAAAAAAAAAATTGGGAATTCTACTAGAGGGGAATTATTGAGGGGATGCAGGAAGACTTTCTAAAGACAGGTATGGTTCTTAATGGGATTATGTCTGAACAGGTTTTCTTTGAGGGCAGATTTCTTAATTCTTAATTGCTGTGTGCTTATTCTAATGCTTGCATATAATATACGGTTAATAAGTGTTTGTTGTGTCAAAAAAAAAAAATCAGGGAAAAGAAAGTGTTTAAACCACTGAAATTTCTGCAGGAAGTTTCTATTTTATTCTTGGGTACCTGAAACGGAAAAATGAGGCTGACGGGGCCAATTGCTCATTTTTTCTCACAAGAAAGTAGAAATTAATATTGATATATTTATTCAGCAAACATACAGTGAGTGCCTCTAATGTACCCGTCTCCTTTGTGATACAATGATTTATCCCAGAGTCCCTCTCCTTAGGAAGCGCTTACCCAGGGACTTATTCAAGGCTGTAGGCCACCCTGTGGAGAAGTCCTAAGCAAGAACTCTGATATGATTTGTCAAATTTAAAGTGCTGAAAGTTAAGCTGTAAGAACAGACAGTGCCATCTTCTCTTAGCAAGAATGTAGCCCAAACCAAAATCGGGGTAAGTGTGAGTATTATTGAGAGGCTGCTTTTGTAAAAAGCACATTAGAGTATCTCAAATGGCATTATAATATTTGCTTTCAGCGGCCTCCAAAATGGCAGCTTTGAGACTTGGAAATCAATGGAGCTCCACTCAGAGGGACTAATCACACTGTGTGAACGGAGCCCAGTGTATTATCTACTGAATTATGCCCAACAGAATAAACATGTGTTTGAATTGTCATTGTGGTTTGTTGTCTCTCTTTCCTTTTTTTTTAAAAATAAAACTAAGGAGAAGATAAGATAATGCAACGAACACTGCTCAACAGTGCAAAATTAGGTTCTTCTTTTTTCTTTTTTTTCCTGTTTCTCTTGTCATATGCATTCCTGTTTTAGCCACAGATTTACTACTCAGTTTTTTAAAATGTAGATGTTAGATAACTAGACTTTTTCCCCAGGGTGCCCTGAAATGTTTTTGGAATGTTTTGGGAGAAATATGTTCCCCCTTATATTATATCTAGACTGAAGAGTGATAATGAAAGATAAGGGATGCCAACTTGTTTTTATTGGACACTAACTGTGTTTTCTCTTTCCCTTCATTTGCTCATTCTTTTGTCATTTGTTCCTTCTTTCTTTTCTTTATCCCTTCTTTAAATAAGTATTTATAAATCACTTTTTCAGGTACTGGAAATATAGACATGAAAAATATAGGTATGATTCCTGTTCTCATAAGATTTATATTTTACTTGGAATAGAGAAAATAAGTACATTTATAAAAAGGTTGTTAAAAACATAGAAAATCAAACTGTATACAATTATAGTGAATGATTTGGATGAGCAAAATACTATGTCATATTTGTTGTTGGGAGAAATGTCTTTGATGAACTAATACTAGAACTGACAAATGAATGACCCAGTTTGATTTGTTCAAGCAATAGTAAAATGCTCACATGCATGAAGCTGGAGAACCAGGCAAAGAGTAGATCATAGAGAGTCTTGGAGGCCTCATTGAATGTCTAGATTTTATTCCAGTGGGAGGTAACTGGAGAGTTTCAAGTTAGGGGTGATCATCCGGTGTGGCATGTGGAGAAGGATTGTTATTTACAGTAGTAGGGAGGGATGGCTGTGAAGATAGATACTGGGTAAATTTTGGACCTAGAGCCCAAATTTGGGACCTAGAGCCCAAAGGACTTGCTCTTGGATTGGATGGGAGGAAGAGAAGAATTTAGATTAACTCATAAGTTTTTGGCTAGAGAAAGTAGATGATTGCTTCTCTTTGAGTGTGGAAGCCAGAAGAGAAACAGGTTGGGAGTAAAGGGGTTGGTGAGGGCACATAAAAAGTTCTGCTTATGGGTATGTTAAGGTTGAGATGCTGAATAGATATTTAGGTCAAGATGACAAGGATGTGGAGAGACATACAAGCTTGGGGCTCAGGGTCAAGATCAAGGCTGAAAATAGAAACTTTATCGTAAGTTTGTGAGACTAGTCATGACCCTTCTTCTTGTCTACCACTTAAGGAGGTGGCAACTCCTCAGCTTGTCCCCTGTATGATCAGTGGCGGAGGATTGGAGAAAATATTAAGAATGCAGCCTAAAACCTCATAACCAAACACAGCAGTCAATACTTTCCAATGCCCATGACTTGATGAATGCCAGGCCGTTAATGTTTTGCTTTAGCTACTCACAGAGCAGAAATCACTTATGAATTCCCCAAGGAGTTCCAATCACATCTGCTGGGAAGTTACACCCGGATCTCTGTAGACAACTGTAATCTACTGGGGAAAGAATGGGCAGAGCAATCATGTGTCTTCAGAAATATTCAAACCAGATCCATGAAGAAATTTAGAATTTAGACTAAAAGAACTAGCTTGCTAAATCACCCTTTCTCCCACATACATACGGACTTATCAAGTTATATCTCAATGAACCAAGAATCTTGTTTTTGAGTTGGTCCATATAGTAATCTGTATGAAGCGATGGCTTGTGGAGCTTCTTTTTGAAAGGGTAACGAGAAATGTATTTTATTTTCTAAAGAACCATTAGTTTTTCCAGAATGGAGAACACAAAATGAATGAATGGGTGAATGAATGAATGAATGAATGAATGAATGAAATGTAACATCTAAATGGCTACTACTAAATTTGAGATTTAAATAAAAACTTTGAGTTTCTTTTTCTTTGAAATACATAGATAACCAAAGATGAGCTGAATCTATATATTCTAAGCTTTATGTGGGACAGGAGCCATTTTTATCTTGTCTATTGCTCTATATCTAGTCAACCTTGTAGCTTACTGCTTCACAATGGTAGGTGCTCAATAAATATATCAGGCCCAAAGTAATCAAGTACAAATATTAAGCTAATAGAGCCGTTTTGAAAGCCTGCATATTAATTGTTCATAGTTAAGAAAATGTCTATGCTTAAGAGTTACCTGGCCTCAAAATAAAAAACAAAAACAACAATAACAAAAAACAACAACAAAAAAGAAAACAAGAAACAAAGGTTGGTGAGGATGTGGGAAAAAAAGAAACCTTCTTGCACTGCTTGTGGGAATGCAAACTGGTGCAGCCACTGTGGAAACAGTGTGCAGCTTCCTCAAAAAGTTAAAAGTAGAAGTACCCTACGACCCAGGAATTGCACTACTGGGTATTTACCCCCCAATACAAAAACACTAAATCAAAGGGATAGCTGCATTCATAGCAGCATTATTTACAATAGCCAAATTACAGAAACAGCCCATGTGTCTACCATAGATGAATGGATAAAGATGTGGGACGGAATAGCATTCAACCATAAAAAAAAATGAAATCTTGCCATTTGCAACCACATGGATGGAACTAGAGGGTTTTATGCTAAGTGAAATAAGTCAGTCAGAGAAAGACAAATATCATATAATTTCACTCATATGTGGAATTTAAAAATTGAAAAAAATGAGCAAAGGAAAGCAGAGAGAGAGAGAGAGAGCAAGAAACAGACTCTTAACTAACTGACAAACTGACGGTTACTAGAGGGGAGGTGGACGGGTGAAATAGGTGATGGGGATTAAGGAGTGAGCTTGTGATGAGCACTGAATAATGTAAGAATTGTTGAGCCGCCACCATGTATACCTGAAACTAACATAACGCTGTGTGTTAACTATACTGGAATTAAACAAAATAATAAAAAATTATCTAGTCTCCATTTCTGTATGCCCCCACAGCTCAGCACACCCTCCCCCCTGCCACTACACAGTTTGGGGTTTTATTTTTATTTTTGGGGGAGAGCTAAAGGCCCTTCCACAGGAAGGCTTTTACATATGCTGTTTCCCTTTTTTCTGATTTTTTTCTCTCTTCCCACTTTTCTACCCTCTTCTTCTAATTAATGCCTGCCAATTGTTTAGATTTTAGCTCCAGATCATTTCTTCAGTGGACTTCCCTTGATCTTACTGAGTAGATCTTTCTTCTATCACTCAATAATGCTCCTGTAGAGCAGTTATTCGAATTTCCAGTTACACATTTGTGTAATTGTTTAATTGATATCTTACTTTTCCATTTTAATTTAAACAGGTCTGTTTTGTTCACCATTATATCTAGGGGAGGACAACAGTAAGCATTTAATATAAATAAAATACCTTCATGATTTCCAAAGTGACAAGAATTGTCATTAAATGTTCCTAAACATTTTTTTTTCCTAAAATGCAGGAAAAAAACAGGCTGTTTTATTCAGGCTGATGTTTATCTCTACCAATAGAAATTAATAAAAGTCTCCATGAGATTTTCACCAGAAAGAAAATTTCATATAAGCTGTATCTTTGAAGAAATTAAAGAACACAAAAGCAGCATTTCCATATATCTGTTTTTAAATTGGATTATCCAAAGATTCAAACTGAATTTAATACAGTAAAAATCTAGGACACCATCAGCTTCCAGAAAATCTAGATTCAGTGCCTGTACTTTACCCTGAACACAGAGGGCATGCAATGGCATCTTCGACTTAGTCATCAAGGCGCATTCATTTCAAGAGAGGTGAGGTCACTTTTCTCCCACTGCGCCTTATTCACATGATGTGGGAAAAATATTCTCATACCTGCTTATGAAAAATCTGTCTTTCCCCACATTGCCTTGGAAACTCAGCCTCTGTCACATAGTTTTAAAGGTGTAAAATTTATCCTGTTTCCATAAATTAGCTTTTGTGATTATTTTTTTTAAATTATGTTGAAAAGGGAATTAGAGGTCTAATTTCCATACTTGAGGGCTTCATTCTTCTAAGTAAAAATGGCTAATTAATAAGTGCCTTTTAGTTTAATATGTATAATAACTTATAGGAAAATGATTGTTACTCTGCATTTGCTAATTTACTTTATTATTACCCCATATTTTTATAACATTTTAATGTTTATCAAGCACTTTCACTTCTTTGATTTTCACAAGAGCATTCTAAGCTATGCAGAGATTAATATCCTCATTTTGTAAATGAATGAATTAGGGCTTAAGGAGTTTAAATAACTTCCGAGGCATAATAGTTTAGCAAAAAGGGTATGCACATGGGAGTCAGGAGAGCTGGAATTTGTATACGGATTTTATTAGTTACTGGCTGTACGACCTTAGGCAACTTACTTATAAACTCCCTCTCACTCCCCACTCCTGCCAAGCTTCATTTATTTCACCTGTAAAATCGTAGTGTTATTCATCTCATATTATTGTTGTACAGAACAAATAACAAGACAGGTCTGAATTAAAAAATATATATATATTTAAATGGTGCTAAGAGTTTTTTTTTTTTTTTAACCAAGTCTAGTATTTTTTTTCCATGACGTCATGCTACATAACCATAAATACAAGAGTAAAAAATGTTCGAATTACATCCTAACAAATATACTGGAGGCTTTGCAAGAAACAGCTAGTCCAAGAGTAAAGAAGAATGCCTTTGGTACATCCAGGAGAGTGCTCAACTGAGTGTAAAGGAGCCTGGAATTAAAGCTCACAGGGTAGGTGGGTGGGGAGGTGCTGTATTTTCCGATGTAGGATGTTTGCCACCTGAGAACAGAAGAGAGAAGGAATCTGGAAGCCTAATCACAAATATTAGACTTTGCTAGTCTATGAATACAAAGCACAAGACAAACAATAAGGTAAAACCAGAACAAGGCCCACAGACCCAGCGTTCTTCCTTCTGGCTGAAGGGGAAGGCCAACTGGGAAAGGCAAGTCTTGCTATGTTTACACTTTTCCAGAAGGTCTTTGGATGTGAGTAGCTATTACGTGGGCCTCTCCTGGACAGATGAGCTTTGAGTACCTAGCAGCTGGGATGAAAGGAGATCTACGATGCTGAAAGGGGTTCAAAAAGAAAACTTTCCTCATGCTCCCTGGAAGACAGACTCAAGCATCCCACCGAGATGTTTCTGTGGCTTCTGTCAGGAGAGACTCTAGTACGCGTAGGTCGGTCTATAACGCTGAGAAAATAACCAAAGATTCCTTCACAGAGAATTGGATGTGACCCTCTCACTTCTTTCACCTTAATCTTTGGTGCTTTCTAATGTTTTCAGTCCCCCCTTCAACAAAAATTAATTTTAAACTTAGGAAATGTATTCGAGGTCATACAGTAAGCAGAAGAAACTGAAGTTGAATCCATGCCTGGCAAAAATCCCATATTGTTTTCATTGATCCACACTCTTTCTTTCTTTCTTTCTTTCTTTCTTTCTTTCTTTCTTTCTTTCTTTCTTTCTTTCTTTTCTTTCTTCTTTTTTTTCTTTCTTTCTTTCATGTGATCTGGGAATTTTTTTTTCTTTCTTTCTTTTTTCTTTTTAAAGGTTTATTTATTTATTTATTTATTCATGAGAGACACAGAGAGAGAGAGAGAGGCAGAGACACAGGCAAAGGGAGAAGCAGGCTCCATGCAGGGAGTCCGATGTGGGACTCGATCCCGGGACTCCAGGATCACGCCCTGGGCCGAAGGCAGGCGCTCAACTGCTGAGCCACCCAGGGATCCCCTTTTTTTCACCTCTAAAACGAGATAGCATTTTGCAAGGGACAAACTAACCTTAGTGAAATTTTAGGTTGAATTTAGCATGCTTCATTTTTTTTAACATTCCTGTTGGAGATGACACCATTTCCCTTTATTCATTTTAAATCTAATCAGGGAAGGCCATTGCATAAATATTAGGGGTAGGAGAGAGGCCAGCATTTGAGAATTGTCCTGGAGTGCCTCTAGTCCTACCCACTGGCAAACCGTCCCCTGATAGACTAATTTTGTACCAGTCCGTAAGCATTTGAAGAAGACTCCTGAAGCAAACTATGTTTGTACCCTACCCAAGATAAGAAGCATATTACCAGGAGAGAAAAAAATGTGTCATGGTGGCAATAAGAAAACATGTTCCTCATTCTGTACAAGATGAGGCTCTTAGGTAGTTGTCAGTGTTATCTGTATAAATGCAGAGCAATGGTCTACTCTAGGGGTTACGAAGACAGTGACAAGGTCAGGCCAAGAGGGAGTAGGTCACCGTTCGTTGGGTAATGGCAGCTACAAAGCAGCCCTTATTGCTCACAGAACACCTGCAAGAATTCAGAAGCTGCGTGTGAGAGCCGGCAAAGCTTCGGGCCCAGTGAGCCTGCTTCTAATCACCTCTCTTTTCCCACGAAAGATTCTGCATGCTGTTGTCTGCAGAGCACTTTCTGGGGCCGCAATGCTTTCTTTCCCAGATGCCAGCTGATGTTATGTTCCCTTTATGGACAGCTACAGCCTTCCCTTCCATCGTAAGCAGCCAGGCACCTGAGGTACTTGGTAATTTGCTTTTTTTTTTTTTTTTTTTTTTGCGCCATACATCCAAACAAGTTTATAGATTAAGAGAACGCACACATACATATTTGAAACCAAAAATTGTATGCCAAGTCTCAACTAAATATAACTTGAAATGCATAAGACGTGAAAACTGCAAAGTGGGATTTATTAAGGCATAGCAAAAGGTTGTCTGCTGTTACAGTAAGTAGCAAAGAACATTACAGAGGGTAGCTGTGAATGTCTGGCACATTTTTTTTTTCCTATACGCTTGCTTTTGCTAAAATCCGTATTTCACATTTTTAGGATCTTTCTGGAAGAGATGAAGGGAATATAGTGATATTTGTGACACAACCATGGGTTACAGGCTATTTAATATTCTGATTTTAACTGGTTAAATCAATCAACAGACCATTATTAATACCCATCTAGTAAAAGGCATGGGGCTAGTTGACCTGAAGAATACAGAAGTACATAAATTTCCTTGCAAAGCTCGCAGCCTGCTTTTGAAGCAAGATAGAAGTATTTGGAAAGGGAATTGATTACACTAAGAGGAGATAGAATAAACTCTAGGTAAGCAGCACAGGCAAATGTGTGAGTACAGGAGGAGGAGGCCTGGGTTGGAGGAGGCTGATATGAGGGCCTTATGATATAAACGTGAGACCAGTGCTATGCTGGCTTCCAGGAAGGTTAGTGGGAAGGCATTCTAGAAGGGGCCAAGAAGATGAGAGGAAGGACACCAGTTAACCTCGACTCTTATTCTTTCCTTCCTTCAAAGTTTATTGAGGACCTACTCTGTTTCTGGTAGTGTATTAGGTGCAAGGAAGCACAATGTTCTACAAGATCTATGTCTTGGCATTCGAAGTATGAATTTACAGAGGTAGTTAAGTGTATAATTAGGGGTGTAGGCTCTGGGGGAAGAAGTGGAATCGTAGCTTCATCATTAGCTAGTTAAGTGACCTTGTGCAGGTTCCCAATTCTCTCTAATATTTGTTTCCTCTATCAGTGAGATAAGACTGGCAACTGTAGTTTTGTTTTAGGGCTATTCGTGAAGATTAGGTGAAATAATGCACGCAAAGTACTCACACAGTGCCTGGCTTATGGTAAATGCCCGATGGGTTCAAATCTGGTCTGTGGACTCCAAAGTCCCTCCTTTCCCATCATGTTATCTCCCACCTTCCATCTTTCTTTGGTGCTATGTCTCCCCCTTTTCAACCCTACAACTATTCCTATACTCCTCAGATTACTCATTTTATACTCATGCCTTAAATGCTATATGGGCTCATGTTTGGTCCTCTTCTCTCACTCCACATATTTTATTCTGGGACACACACTTCCTTTCACAATGGTTTTTACTGCTCTCAGTTCACTGGTGATTACCAACTGCTCCTCTGTAACTTCATCCAAAGCTTCTCTTGTGAGCGCCAGAACCACAGCATCCTTGACATGTTCACACTGTCATCCCAAAGTCACTTAAAGTGCAGCACATTCATCCTTTTCTCCCTCTTGAGATCTCTGATTATTTGAAACCATTGTTGCCCAAATGAGCCTTCAGACACCAGAGCTGATGTCAACCTAGACTTTTGCCTTTTCCTCATCTTTCCACCTCCAATCAATCATCACGTCCTCCTAAATCTTTTTTTTTTTACATATTTCTTTTCAAATTCACTTCCTTTTCTCTAGTTCTTGCTGCTCCACTTATTACAGCTCGCATCATTCCAGAAATCATCATTTGTAGGTATGATGTGGAGCCCAAGGATCTGCATCTTTCTAACTCAGGTGTGTTCAGTGGCCTGGTCATCAGAACCTCTAACTATGGCCCCTCGCCTTCCAAACTTGCTCCTCATCAGACTCTCCTTGTTTTGGATATCAAATTTGATCCTGACATTCATCTGCTCAAAAGTCTTCAAAGTTTCCCAATATTTAGAATATTGGGAAATAATAGAATAAAAGGACCCATTTAAACTCCCCATCATGCCAACAAGGCTTATGATGCTCTCTCATCCTTCCCTGGCCATTTAGTCTCAAGTATTACTATTGGCAGTATAGCACCCAACCATCAGGTTCTTGTGATGGTTGATTCACAGACACACACACACACACACACACACACACACACACAGAATACTGTCCACTAAGTAGCAAGCAATTGTTACATGTTGGCTATCAATTATCAATATTTCTTCCGACCATCCTTAGAGCCCCCAGCACTCAATTTAAGTTTCACCACTACTATCTCCAAATATACTAAAAACATTTGTTTGTCTTCCTATCCCACTCCCTAACCTGATTTGTTCACCAGACTAAATCCTTCTATTCCTATTAAAGACTAATTTAAATGTCATCTCATTTTTTAAGCCTTTCTTGACTTAACCAGTCAAATGCAAACACTCTTGCCCTTCACTTCCATTGCTGCTGCTTTAATTCTCCTAAATTGCTTGGATATATTTCTCCTTTCTACCTAAACAGTGTCTAGGTGACTAAAAGAAATGGCTATGAACTAGACTGCTGCATAAGATTCACCAAAGGAGCTTTAAAAACAACACCATTTTCTCACTTGGCATGCCTTTGGGAGGAAGAGCATACAACAGTAACACACAACAGTATTTAACCACCGCTGGCTTTAAAAATTTAAGTATTACTCTGAAGCCCAACAGAATTTTTCAAGTTTTCCAGGATTATCTTGTTTGGCCAACCCCAACCAGGGGTTCTAGTATCTCCCCAAACCTCCTGAACTAGCACACTGCCTGACCTGCAAGCTGAACTATTCTTTATGGTATTTAGGCTGTTCAAAGTCAAGTGTTACAAGCATGTTGTGCAAAGTTGTATTTCAACTACATCAGGGGAAAGGAAAAATAAAGTACTACTTGCATGTATTTTGCTAGATGTTGCGTCATTCCGGTGGACAGGTTGGAGGTAATTATACTACCAGGAGATCTCAGAAAATGAAACTCAGGTGAGGTCCATCAGAATGTTCCTTGGTGTATTTAGGATTTGTCCATCAGGATTTTGGGGTGGTGCAAATTCTGCTCCATCTCCAGCAACTTCACATTGGCATCCAGGCCTCCACAACGTGACATCCAGGCTCAAGAGTTCAGTTAAGAAATGGCAGTTGGTGAGAGTGAACCAGGGCAAGCCAGGACCCAATGCACATGCATGCACTTAGTGCTTTGCTGTGACTCTTTTGTCTATGCAACCTATTGAGGCTGTGCCTTTGAGGTTAGAAGCAGCACAAGCCTTTGGAAAATACGTGTGTATGCCTGTATGACATCTCTGCTGCCATTCTCTGGCTTTTGTGTTTTGGCTACCTGCCACTGAAATGAATGGCTTTCAAATTGCTTCAAAAGTGAAATGGCACTTTTGTATAATTTCACAACAAGGGAGCCACTCTTAATCTTTTTAAACTGACTTAGACACTTGTCAGTTATTTGAAGGGGTTTATAACTTTGTCACCTATGTAGTCATTCAGGTTCTTAAAAAGCAAGTACAGTCGATAAGAGGAACACTTTTTTTTTTTTTTTTTTTGGCAGAAAATGTAAGCACTAAAAACATTATTTGACTTGAACTTGAATCTGAGCATTCAGCACCTTTCCTCCAGGATTCAGAGCTCCTTCCACCAACTTGAAGGTTTTATACGCTGGGTAAAGGGCATCCAAAGACTTTTCCACAATTAATCTCAACTCATTTTTTTCTTTGTGTGTTTGTCAAATACCTTGTCCATTCAGTAGGATTTCCTCATTGGGCTTAATATCACCAGATTGCTACTTATCATTGGCCTTTAAAATTTCATTTTTATTTCTCATCTTTATCATAATACATAAAAATAATTCTGGAGTTGGGTGGGCTTATTTTTGTCATAGAAAGGGGAACATATCCCTCCATATTATCATATTTTTAAATAAAAAACATTGATGGCTCTGGTGTAGAGAAATGAAAAGCTTAAAGTTTTTAGTTTCTGTGTACTTTGGAAGGTACCAGCAGTTTTAGAAACACTTTTAGTGCAACAGGAAAGAAAAGAGAGGGTAAAAAGAAAAAAATCTCAAATAAATAAAAAACATCTGGTCTGACAACTTGTATAAGTTCCAGACTCTTGCAACTTCAAACTGCCAAGCCTTAAACCTCTGAAAGTCGAGATTTGTAATGGAAATGCTAAGTGACCCTTAAAAGGCTTAAAGGGACACTGTCAAATAATTTAGGGTCAAATTTTGACCAAGCTTTAAATTGTCATAATCTGGTAGGAAATATGTCCCAGATTTTAAATATTTTTATTTCTGTGATTTTGCATTTGATCATAAAAATCAATGAAAACATAAGAGACATTGTTATTTAGAACTTATTTGAGTCATAAGTCAATACAAATGAGCAAATTTTCTTCCACGTCCAGAGATATGCTGATAGAAAATCCATGCTATTGCTAGAAAATCAACACGTAGTCGTATTGTATAATGCTCCACCACAATCAAGAGATACATACGTGTACAAATGCTTATGTGTAAAATACCTAAAATTTTAAAATTGCAACACGAAGCGGAAAAATTGTCAGACATCCCAATCCTGGTTTATTGTCATTAAACTTTGCTACTGAAACATGGTACTTAGGTAGAGAGACTATGTTCCTGTGCTTTCGTTGTCTTTCCATGCAATCTGGACCCCAAAATTCTGTTGATGAAGTCCAAACTGTCTTACGGTTATGAAAGAAATCCTATAGTCAAGTGTTTGCAACTGCTGTCTTCAATATTTGATGTTGTTACATTGGCTTCTTTACCGATTATTCTTTAGATTCACATGTTGGCATTTCTTTTTAAATTGCCTCCAAAGTAATTTTCGGTAGTTTTTACTGAAACCCTTGAAGATCCAGTTTAATCTTGGCTTACAAGAAAAAAATGCCTTATAAATATTCCCTTGAATCGATGTCAAACATCTTCAGACGCTGTTTCATGCAAATTTCTGATAGCAATAAGCACATGTATTTTTGTCAGAACATTCTTAGGTAAGGTAAACAGCGCCTCATTTAATACAGCACATCCTACGAGAAAGTAGTGAGTGGCAAAATCATACCTAAGCACTAACATAATCAAAGAGGGTTACCTGCCACGGAGTATTTTTTCTTCCTTAGAAATTAATTCCTAAAAAGACAATCAACTTTTCAACCGAGGTAAATCTCAACACGAGAGGAATGAAAGAAAGGTGCATAATAGATTGTAAGGTTGCCAAAATATTTCATGGAACACTCAAATGATATTTGCAATAATCATTTTAAGTTTGATATGGATAGGAAGGTTCAGGGGAACGAAATGAGCACGAGAATAGAAGATTATAAAGTACTATCCTGGCTAGTGATTGAGCATCTACGAGTGTTTGCAAAAAGTATATATTTCTTTTGTTCCATTCCCCCCCTCCACCTCCTAACAGAACATCAGAAACTGGTCACTCCCAGAGGCAAGGCACAGAAATAGATAAATGTGTGGTCTTATCTGATATGGTGCATTGGCTGTTCCTATAGTTCTCTTGAATCTGCTTCCAGTCAAGCATGGACATGCTGAGGAGAGAATGCTTGGATTTACCGAGTGAATGAAAGTTGGTGTGTGTGTGTGTGTAGCTTTTTATTTTTTTTTAAATTTATTTTTATATTTTTTAAAGATTTTATTTATTTATTCATGAGACACACACACACACACACACAGAGGCAGAGACACATGCAGAGGGAGAAGCAGGCTCCCTGTGGACTGATGCGGGACTTGATCCCAGCTCCCCAGGATCACGCCTTGAGCTGAAGGCAGATGCTCAACCACTGAGCCACCCAGGCGCCCCCCCTAATGCAGCTTTTTTTTTTTTTTTTCTAATGCAGCTTTTTAAAGCATGTCCCTCTTTACCATCTCTTTCTTTACATTCTTGGAGAGGTTGATACAAGGAGAGAGAGAGGCAGAGAGAGAGAGAGAGAAAGGAGAGAGAAAGAGCAAGAGAGACACAGGGAGAGAGAATGTGAGAGACGTGAAGCTTTTAAAGAGTTCAAAATTCAGAGCACTAATATCATCCCTACTCTTCTGTCATTCTTGTCATCACTTAGTTCCTGGCTTTTCTTCTCAGGTTAGCTGTGTGCTAAGATTCTCTGGCAACCAGGTTAAAAAGAAATGAAAACAAACAAGGAAGTTTACACCACAAGACATGAATAGAAAGATCAGCCTGTGACTGAACACCATATAAACAAAGAAATTCCCTGATAGGAACAACCACCCATCGTGGCCTTTGTCCAGCAGCATCTGGTTACAAGCAGACACCTCTTTAGTGGCTCTGGAGTGAGGCCCACGGAGGGGCCTGGTGCCAAGCTCCCCACCATGGTTAATGGCTTTGCTTGCATTGATTTAAGCCTAACCCTAGCTATTGGGAGGCAGTTTGGCTCGGGTGCCATGATTCTTTCTAAAACAATCAATAGTTACGAATATACACTCATAAAACTTTTTCAGTGAAGGAAAAAAAAAATATATGGTTTAAAATGTAATCAAAAATCAGTGTGACCGTTTGAATCTCTCTGAGTATTAGTGCGTATTACTTCCATTGGTGCAACAAAAGGTCATGCAGTTATGTATTGCCTTTAAAAATCAGTGAATGCATAATAGTTTTTGCTACTCCGAACAAGAATCATTAAACAAATTCATAAATCAATGAAGCATACAGATGCATTACTTTAATTATCATTTCTGCTCAGATGGTTGGTTTATATAATGTAATTGTTTACTGTTTCCCAGTAATACACTGGAAAGGCTTGGTTGGGCCACTTCATATTTCTTACTGTCCTCATTTAAAAACTTTTTTATTTTTTAATGACAGCAAGAAAGCCTAGTCTTCGAAAGCTATTCACTGTGAACTCTCTTTGTTGTGGCTGTTTTTGTTGTTACTCTGGAGCTTTCTTTTCTTTTTTGACATTTCTAAAATCTGGCTCTCAAACTCAAGAATTTGCATCTCGCTTCATGCTCCTTGTAGCCAGGCACAGGGAAATCATCCCAAGGTTTTGTTTTGTTTTGTTTTGTTGTTTTTCTTTTTTTAGGGTTTTATTTATTTATCCATGAGAGACACACACGGAGAGGCAGAGACACTGGCAGAGGGAGAAGCAGGCTCCCTGTGGGGACCCTGATGCAGGACCTCCATCCCAGGACCCCGGGATCACGCCCTGAGCTGAAGGTAGACGCTCAATCACTGAGTCACCCAGGTGCCCCAAATCATCCCACGTTTTTAATAAAGTTGTCTTTGCTATAGACCTAATGTACTAATTGAACCTGTTATGGTCAGAGAAGTGGAGCAGATGTTAAGGAGCGGCAACTTGTTAAGAAGTTAGGATCTGCATAGCACAGAGAAACTTTGCAGTCCCAGAGGATGTTTCTGTCAGGATCCTGTTTTATAGCACTAAGAGTAGCTGCATTAAGTCAGTGATGAGTGTGTCTGGTAGTGGTAGTGGTGGGGGTGGGGGTGGGGTGTGAGCATGTCTTTTAGAATCTTGGCTGCAGAGGAAGGTAAAATATGTTAGACTTGAAGGCTATCACCCTTTTTGGGTGCTCTCTGCTCTCCAGGCCCATGGGGTGGCAGTATCACCTCCGCGGCTCTGCAGGGTGGCCCGACCCCTTAGGTTCTGTGGTTGGCATCACAGCACGAATGATCTTTGAATGCTTTGGTGTTGTTTTTACTTTGTCTTGAAAAACAGGACATTTTGCAACCAAATAGCTCTGTGATCGGGTCCTAGAGAATCTCAGAGGTTCAACGGCCTCCCTGCCTTCCGTCCTGCTTTCTCAGTTCCCTTTATTTCCGACTTGCAGTGTCTCTCTTGGTATAATTGCTACACCTGGCTTCTGCTCAGGTTGGCTAAGAGTCATGATTTGCACTCATGATCTCTGTACCTGATGGTTGTGCAGCCACACAGTGGCTTCAGCACTAAGTGGGAAAATGAGAATAAATGAGAAAGGTGAGAAAATTGAGAACAGAGCTTTCTTGGCTTTTTATAGTATGGATGGGTTCAAAATTCTCAATTTTCCGAGTCTCCCTAGTTATGGTTCCTTTTGCCCCGAAACCCCTGCTTCAGCTTATCTTTTTCTTCTTGCATTTTACTATATATAAGCAGTAAGGAGAATTTAGGCCTCATCGTCGATACTTTACCTAGAAATCTCTTAAATATTGCCCTTCACCACTCTCATGTTCTACCTCCCCTGAAACACTAGAACACGATTCAGTTGGGTCCTCTGACATTCTATAATAAGGATCACTCCTCCAATGACCAATCATCCAGTTTCCAATCACCTGTTCCTCATTTCCATCTGAAACCTTACTGGAGTGGACTTTAAGGAGCCTGTTTCTACCAACATTCTGTTTCTGATTATGTCCACATTCTCCAGGACTATGGAAGCTGTTCCTCTGGCTTCTTTTCCTTCTGAGCCTTCACCTCACCGTTAACATCCATTTTCCTACCAACAGTCCCTTTGTAGACATCTCAGCTTTTTCAGGCATGTGCCTCAAAACTCTTCCAGCCACTCCCCTACCCCCCCAATCCCATTCTAAAGCTACTTCCACTTTTTAAAGTATGTTATAACAAAACCCCACTTCTCAACAACATCTTTGTCTCCTCAGGCTACCATAACAGAATTCTACAGATTAGGTGGCTTAAACAACAGAAATTTCTGGCCAATTTGGTTTGTGGTGAGACCTCTCTTGTTCATAGATGCTGTGTGCTCAGGTAGCAGGAAGAGAGAGAGAGAGAGAGGAGGAAGGAGACAGGGAGAAGTTTCTTTCTCCTATTATCAGCTACATTTCTTCTAATTGGATTAAAGATCCTTATGACCTCATTTTACCTTAATTACTTCCTAAAGCCTGTATCTCCAGATACAGTCACAATGGGGAGTGGAGCTTCAACATATGAATTTTAGGGGGACAAAATTTGGTCCACAGCAGTCTCTGATGCTGTTGTCATAGAATCTGGAATGTGGAATATGTAGAAGTTGAACAAAGATCATATCCTTGAAGTAAAGATGGTTTGCCAAATTGTTCCTTCTGGTTATGACATTATGATGCCACAAATGTGGAATAGGTGTTTACATTACTCAAAAGGATTAGAACAACTGCACAAATGTGACTGTGACCTATTTCTGCATAAATATGATGGATAACTTTCATTTTGTAGATATTTTGCAAGCCTGAATAAGAAGTGTTATATTCCCAGGTGAGTATCCCCCACTCCATCCCCTTTTACCTCTCCCCTCCAACAGCCCCCCCCCCCCCAAACACACCAAATACCTGTCACATTTCTCAGCATGCAATTTAGCTTTGGGTTAGCAGACAATACTTTTATAAACTTGCTGCAGAAACTGTTATGGAAAAGCAAAGTATTACTGTTGCTGTATTATATCTTGTCACAGAAAATCAAATGTGAAACAATAGAGGCTAGAACTCTAAAAAATTATTTATTCATAAAATTCAGAATCCAAGAGCAGATCCAACAAAAGCTCAAATCCTTTGAAATGGTACTTAGGTAAGTGAATAGAATATATAATGAATATTCCAAACTTCATAATCTCAATTGACTATCTAGATTTTTAGTAACAAATGTTAGAATATGATTTAAAAATTCTTTAAGCATGAAATTTTACATCATTTTAGTTTCTTCCTTTCTGTCTTCCTTTCTGCCTTTCCCCCTCTTTCTCATTTTTTTTTTTTTATCAAGTAATTCTAAATCTAGGACAGTTATGGCTAGTAGGCCAAAAGCAGCTCACCTAAATTTCCAGGTGCTGTACAGATTCTCTGACATTAATATTTATAAAAAGAAAATTGTTCTATATATGTATTTTGCACCGGGGCATTAATAGATAATTTACTTATCATTTCTCTTTCTGATATTTAGCAAAATATTAGTCTTCTCCTTCTGGAAAGGGGTTATGTGTGGATAGGAATAGATGGGATAATGTAGTAGGACGCATGGCTTTCAAACTTTTGGGCCAGAGTGTGGTTCTTTAAAAACCATTATGCATTGATGGAATCTGGCAGCTATTCTTGAGATTAAATGTATCACCTTGGATAAGAGTGAGAGAGAGAGAGAGAGAGAAAAAGATTACCTTGGGTGGGGCCTGGGCTAAGTGACAGACTTAGTGTTTGGGCTGCTATAGCAAAAATATCATATACTGGGTGACTTATAAACAAAAGAAATTTATATCTCACAGTTCTGGCAGCCAAGACGTCTGATATCAAAGCCAGGGAGATTTGGAGTCTGGTTCAGAGCTGGCCATCCTCTCACTATAACCTCACATGACAAAAGTGGCCAGGAACCTCTTTTTTTATAAGGCTTCAGACTTTTTATAAATCACCTTCACGACCTAAGCGCCTCCTGCCTTCACACTCATACCGTGGGTTAAGTCTTCAACATCTGAAGGGAAGGGTGGTAGTGGAACATAGACATCCAATCCATCAATAACAGTGGCTTATATCTAAACCATTTTTTGAGAATAGCCCTAGATTTAGAGTTGTTTCAAAAGAGAAGTTGCCCATGTGAGTTCTAAGGCTAGGTCATGAAAAGGGTATAGCTTCCATCCGGCTCTTCCTCTCCTGCTTCACTCACTCTGGTGGAAGCCAGATACCATGTTGAGCAGCCCTGTGGAGAGGCTACATGGAAACGAACCAGGGCCTCATGTTAACAACCAGCATCAGGTTCCCAGATTAGTGAGTGAGACACATTGGAAGTTCAATCAGCTCAATGGTATACCAGTAAATGTTTTCCTGTTCTCTGAAAAAGAATGCGTGTATCTTCATTTCAACACGTGCTTGTACCCACAGTAGTTTATCATAAGCAATTTATAGTATAAACTTTGCCAATAGTAATAAAATGTATAATAGTCTGTATTATAAATTCCTTATTCCTACACTTCAGTGTGATCAGTCCTACGTCTTGCAAATTTTATTATCAGTTTTTGTAATTTATCCCCAAAGAGAGCCACAATATATATCAGATATATTGATGAGTAATCAATTCAGCAAAGAAATCACTTACTAATGAATGAGTGTAGTTTTGAAATGAATGCTGGTTGATATTTTTGTTTACATTAATGACTAAAACAAAAGCAGAAAAATAAACACATAAGCTGGAACTTTACTTGTTCGTCAATAGAATGAACATCTCTGCTGAATCAGAAAATAGTTTTTGAATACTGGAAAAATACTTCCTCAATTTTTTTGGTATGTGATTGACAATGTGATAGCTATGGATACAACATGCTTTTAAACATAGTCTGCATTATTAACATTTTTCTGCACCACTTTCCTAAGTCTGGGTAATTAACAAAACAATAAATCAAGTCCCACTTTATAAGGTTTGTCCCTTTCTGTTGTATAAACACTCACACTATGGCCAATTTAAACCAACCTGTTTATGTCATAAAATGTGGACTTGGGAGGAGATGCACAGTAGCACAAAGCTCTATAGTATTTTCATCATATAGATAGAAAAGAATTAAATAACCTCAAAAGTGTTGATTGTAGTGAAACAGTAAAATTATTAGAAGGTGATTAGTTTTGATTATTTTTTACCTTTGATTTGGTAGAATCTATTTCTATGTTTTGATGAGCACTGGGTGTTGATACAAGTGATGAATTATTGAATTCTATTCTAAAGACAATATCGCTCTGTATGTTAACTAACAAAATTAGAAAAAAAAAGTTTAAGACAATCCTTGAAAAATAATTTAATTATAAATTTTAATTTAATAACTATACAATTTAACATAGCTTAAATAACCTTCATGTAACTTTAATGTAATTTAATTTTTAATACTGGCTATTTAATGTTTAGTTTGTGAAATTTCAGAAAATTTTAGAGCCCTCTTTTTTTTTTTTTTTCCAATTTTGATTTGTGTTGATTAATGGTTACCAAATTTTAGGCTTATAAAAAACAGTTCTGCAGAAGGAATGTTTACACGATGGTTTGTACATTCACTTGTACAATACTATTAAGCATAAACGTAATATACCACAAAAGTATATAATCTTTTGTTATACATTTCCTTTGTTGCTATTTTTAAAGATTTTATTTAAATTCAATTTGCCAACATATAGTGTAATACCCAGTGAAGAGCCCCTCTTTTGTAAGCCTTGTGAGCCCACTCCCCCTCACCACTGCCACTGCCACCACCAAAGTCAGGGCTTTGGATGAGTAATATCCTATTATCAGACAGCTTGACAGCAACTATATGAAGGAGCCTGAATCAGAATCATCTAGCTAAGCCACTCCCAGATTCCTGACCCATAAACCCGGTGAGAGATGAAAATGTTTATTATTGTTATAAGCCACTATGTCTTAAGACAATATGTCATGCAACAATAGATAGCTGATATACATAGAAGACTTTTATTAGCCATAAACTCTCAGTAAAACATAAAAAAAAAAAAATCTTATTTCCCTAAGAATAAAAGGACAAATCTTATCAAGATAAGATAAAAATGAGGCACCTGGGTAGCATAGTCCGTTCAGTGCCAGACTCTTGGTTTCAGCTCAGGTAGTGATTAAGGAGGAGCCCCACCTTGGGCTCTGCGCTCAATCTCTCTCCTCTCCCTCTGCCCTTCCCCCATTGCTCTCTCTCCCTAAAAAATAAATAAGTAAAACTTAAAAAAAAAAAAGATAAGATAAAAAAAAAGAGCATAATTAATTTTGCATTTATTTTGGGAAAATTCAACACAAAAGAAAAAACATGATCTTTTTTTAATGAGAAAATGATTACAAAAACATCATCTCGCTGTTTGATATGAGTACTGAGTGTTAAGGGAAAGAAAATCACTAATTACGTGATCTGCACAGTGAATTTGGATGCTCCAAAAATAATTGTTTCATGTAGAAAATTACTTTATGATTTTTGAGAACTTAAAAGCTGAATTTGCTGATTTTTATTTTGACTTGTTCCAATTTTCATTATTTGATTCAGACACAATATTCTTTTCATTTAAAATATTCTACCGATCACAAATTCATGGGAAACATTTGTTATATAATTAACATGGGACAAAAATTAACAATCCAAAATACTTATTGAGGTTATAAGAGAAAATACATAACATAGCCCACAAATAAGCATGGAGGTTAGTAGTTAAGGTCGCCTAAGTGAACATTGGACAACAGCATCCTTTTGTGAACAGCATCCCTTTGAATATTTAGGTTTCTCAATATGGCAAAAAGTGTTTTCTCCTCTTTTTCTTTCTCCTTTCCTACAACCTTCCTCATCTTAGGTATGCAAAATCGGGTCAATCATAAATCACACAATTTCTAACTCTTGACCCACCCTCATCATTAATCCATGCACATCCTTCATTTATATATTTATTTTTTAACTTTTCTTTGTAATGTAATGACTCCTGGTCAATTTGTCACTAAACCCTGAAACTAAACTATTGTCAACAATTCACACTTTTTGTGTGTGTGTGTGCGTCTTCCCTAAGTTGTCATATAATTATTTTCTATCTGAGGCATTATGGGATGAATGTTTGTGTCCTCCCTGAGTTCCTATGGTGAAGCTCTAACCCTCAGGGTGAAGTTCTTAGAAGGTGAGGTGTCTGAGAGGTAATTAGGTGTAGAAGCGGTCATGAGGGTGGAGCTGCCATGATGGCATCAGTGACCTTATAGAGAGAAGAAAGAGCTATCAGAGCTTACATGAAGATAGAGTGAGAAGGTAGTCATATGCAAGCCAGGAAGAGTGCCCTTGCCAAGAACAAAATTTTCCAGCACCTCTTCATCTTGGACATCCTAGCTTCCAGGACTATCAAAGATAAATGTCTGCTGCTTAAGCCACCCAGTCTATACTATACCATTTTATTGTAGCAGCCTGAGCTAAGACATGAAGAAACTCTACTTCTGATTTTTGTTAATTTTTTACTGGATTTAAAAGAAAATAATATAGACTTGTAACTATAACAAATAACTTCTTGTTAGAAGAAGACTGTTGTACAATAATAATAAAATAAATGTAGTTATTATTGTCTTTACATATATCTCATTTTTTTTTTTATTTTAGGAAAAAAAAGTTACTTGCATTTTACTGGCTTGTTACTTGTTAGCACTTCTAGAAAAACAGAATGCAAACTGGAAAACATTGATGTTGTGATAAAGAGTCAGACTTTGCAAATAGAAAGAGCTAAGGTCAAATTTAAATTGCAAAACTTACTAGCTGTATGTCAGGGAGCAAGTTGGCTAACATGGACCTTGATTTTTTTCATCCACAGGGTGGGGGACAATAACTGATTCCATTAGGCTGTTATAAAGGCAAAATAAGATACTAAATGCATACTTAACACATGCATTAAGAATTCAATTAGGAAAATAAAGTTTCTTAATGGAAAATTAAAATTTATTAGATTTCTTTTTTTTTTTTAAAGCCCAGCTGAGGGAGTTGACTCAAATATATTTGAATTCTACTGATATCTATCTAAAATTATATCCAAATAGCCAGATGGAAACTTTCCAGCTATCGTTTGTTGTAAAATGGTGAATTGACCCATGAATCATAGTGAAGGCATAGCTTGAGATCAGTTTGTAGAATAGCCAAATTCAGACAAGGCCAATCAGTGTCTTTCAAAATCACATAAAATAAACAGAAAATTGTTGAAAGCCATGTGATAAATTAGAATACCAATCTAATTTGGCTTGGTCAATCCCAGTGTAACTCCATCTTTCTCAATATTTGTTGTAATTCCTATAGACTCTTAACATAGGATCTATAACATATGGACATGTAAGTGATTTTTTTTTTTTAGTGGATTAACTTGGGCATTTATAATGAGAATTTTGTTAGGGGGAAAAACTGCCGGAAATTTTGGCTGTCATTAAAATTGCCCATTCTTAAGTACTTATGCTTGGTATATAATGATTCCAGCCCCATAGTGGGGTGTAAAATGACATTTGTTTCTTAAGGTCTATGTCCAAGAAATCTTACTGTCACTAATTCAGAAAGTCCTATTCCACTCTCAGAGAGGGTGGACGACACAGTTTGAGTAGAACACATTTGTCTAACCAACATTAACCATTCTTCATCTCCTATTTTTTCTCTTAGGAAGTAACTAGTTTTCATGCAACTCACGCTTTCCTTTCTATGGGAAAATGTAAAAACTTAAAATTTGAACGCACTTGGTTTTTGTTTAAAATTTGATCCAAATAGATGCAATTACTAACATTTACAATAGTACTTGGTACTAATTCTCCATTGGTTTTGATGAATTTTAGCAGGTAGTTACATAATGGATACATAAATATATATAACTCCCAGGGAGCTCTACAGACATATTTTTATGGAAATATAGAATCACCTAGCAATGTGATCACATGAAAGCAACATAAGTATCACTTCCATTAAAATGCATAAGAACCAGAGTAAAATAAATAGTAAACTGTTACTTCAAACCCGAGAAGAACCTACTTTTCTAAGGAGAATATAAATGCTCAGTTGGTAGAGAAAGCTGACGTTTGAAGTAAAAGACGCTTAAGTGTTTAAATGCCAGGCAATGAAATAAAAGTGTAAAAATAGGCCTACGGAAGAAACAAATCACGGTTTTCTAAAGCCAAATCCCCCAGCTGATAAATCATTTTTGTTCTGTCTGCCCTGTGTGAATAGGCCAAAGAGATGACATGTCTTTTAAATAAATCTAGGCGCCTCTCTCATTTAAACTATCTTTGCTGCTATATTTATTCCAGGAACTAAAATAGTCCCATGACCTTTCAAAAAAACATTTTTACTCTTAAAAGAATCAATTTGAGTTTCCTGTTAAATCTAACATTTTAATTTTGTTTCTTCTACGGGCATAGGATTGAGCACAATTTTTAAGCTAGGCTGGATAATTTGGGAACGTCTTAAAACATGCATTTTACCTCAGCTCCATGTTATTTCGGGGATACGTTATCCAGAAATTATTATCCCTTCCACCAGTTGTTGCAACCACCCATTACCTTAAAAATGTAAACAAGTTTCAAATAGATGCTTAGGACTACATTAAAAATAAAATTACGCAGAATAGTAAAAATACACGCTTGTTGACAAGGTGAAGAATGAGCTTATTTGGGAGAAGGCCTCGCTTTGAAGACCTTTAGGATTTCATTTTAAAGACCTTTGCTCCTTAAAAACATCCCATGAAAGAATGCTGGGTGATTTGAACTTATCAGGCATCAACCTAAATAAGGTTTGTTCTAGAATGAAGTTCGGTATAGACTTCCTTTCTTTTTTACCTAGGGTATGACTCTACATTCTAAAACACCACTGAGAAAACCACTTTCTTATCTGGTGTGCCACAGACTTGTACCATTGATTTAATTTGGTCTTCACATTTTTATTGTCGTGGAAATACTGCCAAACTGTCTCTTCTTTTTTTTTTTTTCTTTTAATTTTAATCATAAATGAGTGTCAGAGATGGTTTTGGCCATAGATAATGTGTGAATGCTTCTTAGAATGAGTAATTTCCTTTGACACTGCAATTTAATTCCCTTCCTATTCAGCCAGGACCATGGAAAGTCCAATCAGATGACCCTGTACCCTAGAAGAGAGAAAAGATTGCTTCTGTACCAGAAGCACTCATGTGGACTCGTGACCTGGGGCAAACAGAAGTTGGGCAAAAGGATTCTGACTCTTCAAAAAGCAGAGGCTTGGATAGTAGTGATAAGGTTAATGTATCCTCTTATTGTTAATTATATATTGAAAAAGCCTGAAAAAGACCGAATAAAAAAATCAATCTTCTTACATTAAATCTATATTTTGAAATAAGAGTTAATAACATATTATTTGTTTATGACAGCATCTTCAAAGTACTTTCATTATAAAATGACAGAACACTAACACATAACTTTCCAATAAAAGAGTTCTCTTGTAAAGATGATGTTATTCAAAGTATATCCTTCCGATTTCTCATTTATTCATTTACTAAATGATATTTTTTAAAAAAGATTTTATTTATTTATTCATGAGAGACACAGGGAGAGAGGCAGAGGCCCAGGCAGAGGGAGAAGCAGGCTCCATGCAGGGAGCCCGATGCAGGACTCGATCCCAAGACCCCAGGATCATGCCCTGGGCCAAAGGCAGATGCTCAACCACTGAACCACCCAGGGATCCCACTAAATGGGATATTTTTGAGCACACTTTGACGCAACACTTCTTCCAGGCACTGGGTCCTGAAATGAATAAGTTCCTTTCGATAATCTCCTTGGAGGAAGAGATCCAGGTAAACTTATAATTGTAACAGGATGCAGATCATGAGTCCTGCTATCTCGGAAACATGAATACAAAATACAGAGAGAAGAGCACGGGAGCCCAACAAAGCTCAAGTTTAAGCTGAATCTGGAAGAAACACTTGGAGTTTGGAAGTCAAGAAAGGAAAGAAAGGCATCCCAGGACAAGTGCTGGGGGGTGTCAGGACCATATTGGGAATTAGGGAATCACAAGTGGGTCAGTGGGAGCTACAGCCATAGCAGTGAGTCTCACCTCGAGTAAGGAGACCTTACAAGAACTGAAGCCCTGGGAAATACCATGAAATCAGTATCAGGTGAAGGACTAAAGGAAAAAAGGAGGGAATGAGGAAGAATCAGAAAAACTTAACTTAAAGCCACATTTATTTGTTATGCACCGTGGTAGGAACTGGGGATACAAAATCAAGCAAGTCTTGACTCTGACTCTCAGGGTGCTTTCAAAAAAGTGAGAAACACAATAGAGCAAGTATTAGGATTATAATTGTGTGCGTGTGTAGAGCATATACATGAATATGGTGCTTAAGGCGTGTGGAATCAGACAAGTTGAATCCAGATTTTTTTCAGTTATCATTAATCTCAGTAAATATAAGTTATTACACACACACATACACAAGGTATTATAGGAACATAGGCTACGTCTAAATTAGAATAAAGATTCGAGAGAGAGAGAGAGAGAGAGTAAATTATGAGTTGAGTTTTATAGGATGAGTAAGTTAGTGCCACAAAGAAGATGGAGAGAATATCCAGGCATTAAAATAGCATAATGAGATGAAAGAGTAAGGAAAGAGGGAGACTCTCAAAACAAAAGTAAGGAGAGGGCATTTTGAGCCCCAGAGATCAGGAGCAGAGTTCAGTGAGAGGCTTTACCATGTTTGTTAGAAGCTTGACTCTGGAGTCAGACTCTCTGGGTTCAATTTCCAGCTCTGCTGTTTGGAGGTTGTCTGAATTTAGTCAAGTGACATGATTGCTCAGTGGCTCAATTTCCTCATCTACAAAAGAGAGATACCGATATTTCCTATGGGGGTGAGAGGGTAAGGAAGTTTACAGAACATTGTCTGCATTGTGCATGCTGAATGCCTTGGAATTGTTAACTATTGTTTTTAAATTCTCAGGTTTATGGTGGAGTTAGCCCAAAGTAACATCTGGGATTGTGTGCTCTGAGCATCTTTTTCCTTTTCTTATTTAAGTCATTTAATTTCTATCACTGTGAACTCAAAGTTAGCCACCAGGTAGCATTAACCTAGTACTATCAGTTCATATCTTTAGGCTTAGTCTAGACTAGATGCCAAAAAAAGTTTGTTGACTGCATACTAAGAAGAGTGTTCACTGTGGTAAGTCAACATTCCTTTAGGGTAGACCATTTCTTTTCTTTTTTTTTTTTTTTTTTTTCAGGGTAGACAATTTCTAATCGGAAAACTAAATATTTTCCCTACTTAGAGAAGGCTACTGGAAAAAAAAAGGAATTGAAGTTTGAGAGTCATATTTTCACGGACTTAAGATCTCTGGCCCTATTTTGACCGCCATTTGCAAATTATCCAACTGAACACTTGAGCAGGATCACAGAATTATAATGCACATCGTGGAACCTCCAATGACTGGGAATGACCATTTTACAAAGTTCATGTCCTAAGAATTACTTTGAACAAAAGAGTAACCCCAGTGTATAAAATGTATGCTAACTGCTGTTAGCAATTTTTCTGTTTTCAACCAAACCCGATAGACCAATAGCAACCTCAAAAGAAAATAGATCTGGACAATGGGGTAACTTGCTGGTGACCTTGAAAGAAGACGGTATATTAGCAGCCATAGAAGCACAAGGATGGCTCAGTCTCCTCTAGTTTAAAGCAAATGGTATTTCTCTGAGAGATCTCATAATGCTAGAATGACACAGGATCCCGAAGGATCAGACCATCAAGGTACCTCAAATGAAGAGATCATCTCCCCACTCCTGAGGATCATGGTATGTACAGAAGAACCTTGTTCATTGACAGCCATAGATACGTTGGCCCAGCTGCACTCCATATTAACAACCCTCAGGGACCTGGGCAACGAGCACAGGGAAATTACCAAGGCACTGAACACGTATTCCCAACTCAGATGGAACACCAAGGAGATGGATACAATTAACTGGCTCGGTGAAGATTTACAGTCTCACCTGGTCATGTGTCTGGTTAATATTTGAAACTAGAAAATGATTTCTACTGAACTTTAAGACTGAAGTAAATGGGGAGGTTGCAATAACTTACTGGGTAACTCTTCCTTTTTCCAGTCCTTGGTTAGTATCAGAGTCACATGCCTATTTTTATCGGTATATTTATAAAAAGCAGCATTATTACAGCTTGCACAAACAATTTTCAGAAATCCGGTTCTGAATGTTACAGCCAAGAAAGGGAGGTGAAACAGGTCTGGAAGCGGCAGATTGGCATAGTAGAGGAGAAACTCTGACAAGTCTGCTGAACCTTAATCAGAGAGGAAAGGAATGATAAAGTGAAGGTCATCACAATGGGACTCTGATAGTAATCACTCTTGTCTCACAAACAGCCACACTTAAAGCAGCCTTGCACTTAAAACAGGGACTTGCAGCAGAGAAGGAAGTGTTAGGAAATTTTGAGATCTAGACTCCAAATAATTGTACTATTTACCGAACTAAAATTTTTCCACCTAAACATTGTTAAGAATTGCTGGACTCCCTGAGTGGGAAAGGTGGTGTCTGTTTTAACATTGCAGCCCCAGGGCTTGGTTCAGGACTGTAGCTATTAGTAGGATTCAATAAATGTAGAGTGGAGGATGGAAGGAAGGAATTTCAAAATCAGTGAAAACTGAGACAGATCCCTGGGGGGAAAAAAAATACATGTGTTATAGTCCTCCTCCCAAAATTGATTTTGGATGATCAATATTAGGGGAAAATGGAGACAAGAGGAGGGTATGAGGGGCAGTTGGGATCATGCATGTAAACTCCCTTTGATCCTGTATTTGCTCATCTGCTCCATGGAAGGCACCTGAAGTTCTGTACACACACATTTTATTTCTTACACTAAATTGTGTGTTTTTGTAGACAGGGATCACAGTGTTTGGTTTGGGGGTGAGGGATTGGTTATATGGACTTCATTTTGGTATTATGTGAGTGTGTAATCAATTAATGAATGAGAGCAGGTTCGTGTACTGGAAAGACATTGGACTCAATCAGAAATTGTGGGTTCAGGATCCAGCTCTGGCTATGTGTTATTAAATTACTTTCACACTCTGAGCTTTGCAATTCCAGCTGCAAAATGAAATAATGATATTCGACAGGTTTTTTTTCTCTCTTTTTTTCTTTGCTTTCTCTTTCTTTCTTTCTTTCTTTCTTTCTTTCTTTCTTTCTTTCTTTCTTTCTTTTTGATAAGGATTGGGTGAAATGATTCACCCCCACACACTGTTTTTTAAAATAGAGAATCTCATCAAGCATTTTTTAAAAATGTGTCTCTGTCTTGTTATCACTACAGCTATTAGGTTTTGGATCCAAACCTATTTGGCGTCCTCTTTTGGCTCTTCCTTGTCTCAGTCCTTGACATACCCCCCTCCCTTTAATTGCCACCTTTGACATTTTTCTTTTCCTTTTCCCAGGACACTCTTCCTTGTCCCTCAGCTTCCACAGTCCTCCTCATGACCCTCCTGTGAGAATGCTAACCGTCTGCCTCTGACTGGCAACTAATCCCTCTAAGGTGTTGACTGATAATCAATGTGTGATAATGACTTCAGGCAGAGGTGAACAACCATTTTTTACAAGTGCCAATTCTAGGAAAATAAATGTGTTAATGGGCCATATTAAAAAAAAAAAGTATAGTAAAAGTCATCTGAAATCCTACTACCCCTTGATGGCTCCTTTTAAATGTTAGCAAACTACTTTCTTTATTTTTTGTTTGTTTTATTAATACCTTGGGGGAAAATCTATTCATGTAACCTATCAGTATATTGGCCAGGAAATCATAACTAAAATTGGCGTTTCTTCTAAGTCATTGAAATGGTAATATCTGGATAGACTTGGGGAGGTTGAGACAAGTAAGTCACTTTCTAAACTTTGATCCTAAAATCAGCAGTGTTTAAAAGGAATGAAACTAGTAGGGTAGAAAGACTGGCTCATGAGTCAAAATAATAGTTAATTATAGCTAACACTTTCGAGAATTTATCGTATGTAAAAAAAAAAAAAAAACCAATCCTGTAACATGTAGTTTACATGCACTAATTAATGTTCATGAAATTCCTAAAATCTAGGTATTGTTCTTAGAGATGAAGAAATCAAGACACAGGGAGGATGAGCCCGGCCTCAGCCAGCAAGTAGCAGAACCAGATCGAAGCCTAGGCTGGCTCTCCAGAGCCGGTGCTATTAACCATATGCTATTCTGAGATATTGGGAAAGGTTCCCTATTTGCTGCTTCTTTAATCCTGTCGTGACAGCTCGATCTGGAGGCTGGGATTGCAAGCAAACCTATATCCAGGCAAGATTGGATGGGGGTTACTAATAATGTATTATGTATTCTTCTCTTGACTGGAATCTAGTAGAGGGATTTATGTTTTCATATTCTGCTGTATAAACAGAGATAGTGAAATCATTTTGTAGTTTGGTTAAATTACCATACACATTTTACTGAATTTATTTCGGTAAAAAATATCTCAGAAGAAAAAGAAAACTGGAGATCACCGCCACCCCCACCACTACCATGATGGCATCACAACTGCATGACGACAGTAAGAATTATAATGATATATTGCTATTACTGTTGAGGGCTTATTGTAATTATTGAGGTGCTGACTTAGGCCCTCCATATTCACTATGTCATTCAACACTCACAAGATTTGTGAGGAGTAGGTATTATGACTTCCATTCTACTGAGGAAAAGTGAAGCTCACAGAGGTTTGGCGACTTGTCCAGGGTCTCACAATTAGAAAAGGATGGAGCACAGATTTGAAACCAAATGTGCTCGAATGTGGCTTTGGCTACATTGTCACACTGGTTTTTCCACCTGCCATTCCCCGTTGAACAGGTCTTGCTCTACACAACTCTCTGACCTCATCTGGTCCCACATGTCCTCCCTTGATCACTGAGCACCAGACACGTGGGACTTCTTTCTGCTCTTCAAGTGCTCTTTCTGTTGCTACTTCTCTGAATGGGATGTTCTTTCCTGAGATCTTCTGGTGTCTGCTCCTCCTTGTCACTGAGATCTCAGCTCAAGGTCACCTCTTCAGAGAGGCCTTCCTGATTACCCGAGTGAGGCCTCTCACTCCACCCTAGTCACTCTTCCTCACATTACCCCAGAAAAACTCTCCTCTTAGGACCCACTATCCAACTGGCTTTGTTGTTGTTGTTGTTGTTGTTGTTGTTGTTGTTGTTTTGTTTCCCTGTTTACTGAATGTCTCTGCTATTTAGAATGTTGGGTAAGGGCAAAGTATTGGTGACTGTCCTGTAATATCACAGTAAGCATTTATTGCATGAATGAAGGGATGGTGGATGAATGAGTTCTGGAAGCCCACGTCTCTTCCAGATCTGTCTGCCTGCATTTTTGACCGTATGACTGGCCAACCTACCTCACACCACAGTGATTCTTCCAAGCCATTGTGGTTAAGGGAGATGTGAAGGCCGGCATTTAGCCACCTACTGTATGTGATTTTTGAAGGAAGTAGACACCTTACTCAGTGCTCACAGGTATATTAAGTTTCCATATCGAGAGAGGTGCTGTGCTAGGTGCTGTCAAAAGTAGAAAATTTAACTAACATTTATTTGGTACCAAATGTATGCAAAACCTAGATTATGTTTTCATCTACTTAAAGAAAAAAGGTTATATTCCACACATCCCTTATGCTCTGCTCTAGGAAATGTCAAACAAGTCAAAGAGATAATCATTTTTATGGAAATTGAAGAAAATATGTCATCATGGGAAAGGTAGGAAGCTGTGTAGTATTAAGGAGTGTGGATTATGGAGTCAAGGCTACACGGGGTCAAAGACCAGATATGCTATAGAAGACCCTATGAGGAAAGTCTCCTGTGATCTGCAATTCACAGACAGGGAAAGTGAGGCTTAGTGAAAGGAAGTAACGTGCTCCATTAGGTAGGTTGATAAATGGCAAAACTGAGACAAGGACAGAGGCTGATTCCAGAGCTGTGTATCTAGTCATTCTGCTCTAATTTTGAAATGCCTAAAGATGCCATTTGAATTGAAACTATTGAAAAACTTCTATCCAAACTTATATTACTCTGTTGGAGTATGAGTAATATGTATTATTGACATATTACATATTGACATATTACATTACATATTGTCATATGTAATATGACATATTACTATATTACTCTGCTCCAACAGAGCTTAAGTTTTAACTTAAAACAGGAAAGCTTCCTGATAAGAGTTCAGAGTCAAAATGCACCAAGGGTATGGACTATGGCAGGACGTTCTCCTGTCTCTCACTTTCCGTTAAGATTGAAAATGACGCCTTTTTGCATGGGAGGGGGCTGACATGGGGAACACTTAGCTCTGGAAGACTAGGAAGGTAAGAGAGGTACCTGGGGTAAAGGCAGCTAAAAGGCTCAATCCTCTGGTTTGGTGCTGGCTTAGGATCTGAGAATGAAGTAGACAAGGGCTCCTTGGTATTTCTCCACTTTTTCAGCCTACCTTTTCTACGTAAGAGAGCAGATTCATGACAGGAGCCTCAGTTGGTAATAAAACTGCGCATTTAGGTTATTTCTCTTTGAGTCCTTCATGTAGCTGATAGATATTAAGCAAAACCCTAGCATAATAAATGCCACTAAATAATTTATTCCAACGTCCTCCCTTTACAACATCATAATCAATGTCTTTAAGGTCTAGAGAGGTTTCTTGACTTGCCCAAAACTATACAACTGGATGATGGTGGAGTTCATTTCAGAAACTAGTTTCTAAATTCTCAGTTCAAAAAAAAAAAAAAATCTCAGTTCACTGTTCTTTCTAGTGCTGGACTGTAAGGTCACTTCATTGTGAAATATCACAATCTCATGATGGTTCACTTTTCTCTGAGGAAAAAGAAACCAAAACAAAACCAGAGACAAGCATACAGTTTTATAGAATGAAACAACATAAACAAGAACTTCTCCAACTCAATGTTTTCAAATTTCATTTATAAGTCTACCTCCCTCCCTCTTTTTTTTTTTTTTTTTTTTTTTTTTTAAAGCAGGCTCTATGCCTCAGGCTGGAACCCAATATAGGGCTTGACAGGACCCTGAGATCAAGGCCTCAGCTAATATCAGATGCTTAAGTGACTATGCTACCCAGGTGCCCCCCTCCTCTTTTTTTGTTTTTCTCTCTCTTTTTAAAGCAAATCTTCTTGCTTTGATGTTTTACTAGAGGAAATAAGGCAAAAGGCACTTATGTTATGGGTTTTT
The DNA here is from genome assembly GCF_048418805.1 of Vulpes vulpes. NCBI lineage: Eukaryota > Metazoa > Chordata > Mammalia > Carnivora > Canidae > Vulpes > Vulpes vulpes. The sequence goes on from NC_132782.1 coordinate 141,051,569, forward strand.
GGTTCAGTTGCATACGATTATTACTATGCATTTAAATATGTATTTCCTCAGAGGAGTCCAACATTTTGGGGCCATTTCCAAGCTTGTATAAGTTTCAAAGGCCATGTAACCATTCAGGTAATGGCAAACAAAAACATTTACCTGGGATTAGATTTTATTTTCATGAGGAAGTTTGAGTTTAATGTTTTTTAAGCTTTTAGAATATAAATACCACTAAATCTGATGAATATAAATCAATTTGGCCCCATGAGACATTTATGCAACTTGACTGGCATATGAAAGACTATGAAAACTCTGTAAAGATTCTTATGCCCCTTCCCCCAATCTCTGCAAAAATCTTTCCCTTACTGATCACATATACTGGTATTTAAATGGGAGACTCCAGAATTTAGGGCAAAAAGTATGCTATCTATCAGGAAAAATAAGGGAAGCTGTGAGAGGAATTATTCTAGAACCTTGAATGTATATATTTATTTTGATTTCTCCCATGATAGTTCTGAATATAAAATCTACATTGTGATTTTGCACTTGAATGAAAGGTGTGGAGTTGGCCAGTTTTTTTTAAAAATTTTTTTTTAATTTCTGGACAACTGCTATCATGACATCTAGAGCAGTAAGCACCCTTGTGAATTGCCGAATCCATTTGTCACATTGAAATATCCAGTGCAACGTGGGTCCATGGAAAGTATGCGTGCATGTGGGTATAATATGGATTTCACTGGTACGTAGGTCAACAGCTACAACTTATCTGACATAGTGACTTAACTAATTTTGTTTGTGTGTGTATTTTATAAAATTAACTGGCCCGTTTAATTTATATTCCAATCTCATGTCCAATCATTTAGTGAATTTACCTTGGTTAAAATGCTGTCATATAATCTTTAGGGAAGTGATATTAGGTTTTTCATCATAATGCATACTAAGCACTCACAGTTTCAACTTTTTTTTATATTTAGTAAATGTCAATAAATCTATGGCACGTAAAAGGGCACTGCTAACATGGCAGCTATTTGATTTCTATACTTTGTCAAATATATGTACCTCTTAATTCAATAATCCTTAAAGGCAATGCTCATTGTGGTTTCCCATTCATGATACCTGACCTTTCCTTAATGTCAAACATTATTTTCCACCAGCAAGGGAATAAAGTATATTATTTATATAAAGCTAATAATTATTTGGGGAAAATAAATATAACAAAGAGGCAATAATCGTGAAAAAGATGAGCACTATTCACTGCTCTATTATGCCTGTGACTTGATATATTATTGTCTGTATTTGTATTGCCTGGCTACTGTGGTCCCAATATAAAGAAAAAAATAACACACCCACAAAGGGTCCAAATTTACCTAGTCATTATTTCAGAGCCAAACTAGTAACATGAATTAATTCCCAAACCGCCCATTTTACTTGCAAATGTAAAAGTCTCTCTGTAACTTACTTATTGTCATTAGCGTTCTTGCATATATCTGATTATCCAGGGCAGTTCCATACTACTTGGTTTTTTAAAAAAGGAACGAAATAAGAAGTGGGTATTGGGAAGTTAAGAGATCAAAATTTCAAAAATCTCTCCCTTTTCAATTGATGTTTTGGTTTGATGTAGATGTAAGGTAAAATACTCATTACCATCAAATATTTATTGAAAGCATACAATTTACCAGCCACTGTGCCAGGCACCATGGGACATGTAAGTAAGTGTAAGACATGGTTCCAGCATTCATGAAATATAGGAATCAGTCATGTATGTACCTATCAACCAAATTAATCTATGTCGTTAAACTTTAAAATGTTACAATAGCAGTTATTAACATATGTTCTTAATTCCTTAAGAACATCCTTTGAGCAACCCTTACAGGTTTTCTCAGATGCACATAGCAAGCAATAATAAATGCAGACCTTACACACTTTTTTTCACTGCTACATGGTGCAGATGTCAGCCTCCGAAGGTGTGAAACCGTTCTTTCCAGGACACAATTAGAATATATTTGTTGTTGACTGATACATCTGTTGGCAGCAGGTAGTGGTGATCATCAGGTATGCTATGTGTTAACGGCTTTTGTGTACTTAAATGATAATGGCATGGCATAAGAGGAAAGATCCATTAATTTGACTGAATTTCAAAGATATCCCAGTTTTAAAATAATATTTGACCTAAGGATATCCAAACTCTCCAGATAATTAACCCCTCCAGTGTTTTTTGTCTCTAATCAAATAAGGTATTTTAGATATTTTTGGATTAAATTTAGATAAATTAGAGTTGCGTTCTTTGTGTGTTCCTCAGCGATGGAATATTCTCCAAGGAAGTGTGCAAATATGCTAACATAAAATGTGTGCCCTCTCTCTTTTTTTAATCGGCCATATTCTACAGATGACATAGACCAGGCTGTGTATCACATGTACTTCATTCAGTGGCATGTGACAGCTTTAAAAATCTGTTTGAATTAATCCTTATTGGGTCAGTATTTGAGATTATCTTCTGACCCTATTTTTCTGTAAAACATCAGCATATTTCAGATATTTTTGGTCATCCTCATCATAATGATGAGATGCTAAACATGGTCAGGAAAATCCATATTTTAATAGTCTTTAATCTTGTGATGCTCTAGTTTATTAGCTGATGGCAAATATCGGCTGGAAACTAAAAGGCTTCTTGGATGAACAAAAACATTGCCATTTATTTGTGAGCAATTTAATCAAAATGATTTTTTTTTTTAATTTTACCTTAGCTCAAAATAAAAACCAATCATCAGAAATGTGAAAAGCAGAAGAAGGACATCTACACTAGCAGGGTGGTCAGAGGGTAATCTGCGAAGACCATAATTTCTAGAGCAATATAATAATGTGTAGGTAAGTATAATATTTTAGGTGAAACAGAATAAAAACATGTGTAATGTAAAACCAATGATTTTTCTCTCTGATTCTTTTAAGCTGTGAAAATAACAGTTGCTTAGACCACAGATGCCTATCCCCTCAAAATTTCACAGGTGAAATATAAATTAACACCTAAAAGGTAGTTAATCAAACATGGGTTTGATTAATCAAATTATTTTAAAATTGTAGCTTATATTTGCAGCTTTTACCTCTAAAATACAATGCTGTTCGAGCAAGCAGGTGAAGCTAAAGGATCTTAGCTAGCAGAATCTCCATCTGCTTTTGGAAAAATATTTTGCATTAGATTCAGGGTTATAGGTCCCCAAATAAGCCACCTTGAAAGCATATTTAAAGGAGCAAATTTCAAGACTGTATGGCAGAAAGTATTACCTGCTCACCTTATACATACCCCCTTTCTCTTCTTAAGTAAGAGAATCCCTATATTGTTGAGAACCAGAGTGTATGTCTACAAAACTATCTTTCAGCCTCTTTTCAAAATAGGGATGGATAATGAGATATGAATAGTCTTTGGGTATGCGGTGCTGGTGGTGTTCTGAGACGAATGTAATAGGATGATCTAGCAGGCCATTTTCCCCTTGACCTCTCTGGTGTTTGGAAAAAGAATGTAATGGCTAGAGCATTAGTGTTATCTTGCAAACAGGAGAGAAACTTAAAGAATGAAAGCCAGCATGCAGGTAGCAGAACAGAAAGACAGCAGGACCATGGGTGACTCGTAACTACGGAACCACCATACTGCTCATGGACAGACTAACTCCAGACTCCTTTTGCGTGAAAAAAATACGTATATCAGCTGGTTTCAGCCACTATTCATTTGGTTTTACATTAGAAGCAACTAGACCCAATCCTAATATAGATTGATAGAGCCTCTATAGATCATATAAAATGTCATTTACTAGCAAATAAGGAAGGAAGTAAAAACCTTATTTAAATAGTCCAGGTAAAGGGCAAACTATAAAATGATAATTAAGTACATCTGTACCCTTTGATGTTTCGAGTCAATTCAGAGTCAAATAGCAATTTCCTTTTTTTTCTGTGTGTGAGAAGAAGGAAACAGTGGCTAGAGATGGCTTATTATTGAATTGGATAGATGTAGATGTTGAAATCGAAGTGATCTTTAGCCCTGGGTAGTTAGTCACATTCAAGGATTGAAATATTGTTCTCTCCATGTGCTATCTGAGTAGAAAGATATGATGCTTACCTTGGCTAAGTACTAAATTATATTTCTATGGTAGGCCTAACAAATACAGTTTCAATATTACGAATTCACCTTATAGTGAATTTTCCAAGTCAGGATACAAATTTATTACATAAAAACAGTAATTCAAGAAACTAGACAGTATGAGGATAGAGACAGGAAAAAAAGGAAACGTAAGTAAGCTTTCAATCTAGTACTAAGGATTAATTTTAATTTTTTCTTTTCTTTTTTTTTTAGGGATGAGAAGTTGGCCTGACTTTTGTGTTCACAAATATCTGAGATTTAAGATTAAATCAGGTCTCATTTTCAATGGGCAACAAAATTTGATGTTGCCTTTATGCCTTAGCGGTAGAATTCTTCCGGCATCCGTGAAGATCTTAACATTTGACTTTCTCAGAAGTCTTCCTTTCAATGAAAAATATAAATTCACTCTTCTTTGGATTAAGATTATAGCCACCTAACATGAAGCCATTGAGTGTGTGGTCAGCAGGGAGTCTTCCCTTTGAGGTTTACTGAGAAGAAATACTGGTGCCAACTCTCTTTTGAAAAAGAAGGGGTTTGAAAGCTGTGATATCCTATAAATGCTCTTTACTTTCAATGAAAGATAGTAAGCTTGTTCTCGGGGACACAACTTTATAAAAGCCTTTTTGTTTTTTGTAGAGCGTGTAGATGTTTCGAAAAAGTGATTTTAGCCACCATGGTGCAGGGTCAACTGGGGGCCGTCAGACTACTTCCCTGGGTTATTCAAATCTAACACGGAGCAAGATAATAGCTCAAGAAGCAACTAATGAGCCTTGTCCACAGCACTGAGATCGTGTATCGGGATGACCCATACATTTTAAACAGTCTTTGTATTGATTCACAACTCTTTCAAAGTTTAAAATCGGGCTACGTTGTATACAAGAGCCAAGTCCTAGAACAATGATCGTTTAACATACAGAGGGCATGACATTTGATTATATCTAAGCTTCTTCAAATGCCAAGAAGAATCTGGAGAAAGATATTTGATATTGACTTTTAAAAGGTCCACATAGATAAAATTAATAAATCTTATTAAAGTTTATTTTAGAGATATTGATTTTAAAGTAGAAATGCACCGACAAAAAAAGTCCCATGATAAAGGCTAATGTGTAAATTCCTTTAAAACCCGTAGTTACTGTAATTATATGGAGCATTTTACAAGCAACCAGGGACTTCTTTGGATAGATGACTGAAATTTAATCAGTTTCTGGCACAGGCTGCCTTTCTTTCCCACCTCAAATTTCTAAAGCACCATTTCTAGGGCAGACCTGCTCAGATAGTGAACCTTTATTATCACATTTGATCTGTCTTTGAGCACTTTCCAAAAGAAAGGCTTCCACAGATCTCCTAGAAGATAAAGCAACGGGATGATTTTTCTCAATAGCACATGTTCTTCCTCCCGCCCCATTCCAATTCAGCTCTGCAGTCTGGATTTTATAATCACGTGGAGCATTATGTATGAAATGCATAAAACATCAATGTGCTAATGTCGCCACCCGAGACTATCAGATGAAGAAATAGGCGAATATCCTTTTGTACTCCTGGACATAAGTGTTTGCCCTGAACCTCCTTTAAAAAAAAAAAAAAAGTTTATTTCATTTCTAAACATTTTGGGTTTTATTTGTATTAAGTGGCCTAGTCCTGTCAGTCTGCTGAAGGGAAACCTAAGTTTGATACAGTTTTTTAGGCAAGAAGGAATTGAAAGAATAATCACAAATGATAAATGTGAAAATTAAGCCTCCTCTAGAGTTTATGTTTTACAACTATGAGATCACTCGGTTTATCTCCCAGATGATTTAAACATATCTGATTATTTCTGATGGTTCAAGATGTAATGGTCTGAAAGCCTAAGTAGAATTTTTAGACCTACCTTTATTAAAACCCAAGGATCTGAAGCTATAACCGTCTGGATTGATTACTATATTTCTGCTGTGGAGAAAAATAACAGCCCTGAGTCACTGCTTGTTGTTCACATCTTCATTAATGTGCTTAATATATTTCTGTCCTTAGAACAAATTAATGGTCTTTTTTTTAAACTTCTTTTATATTGTAGTTCACTTAAACTTAGATTCTTTGAACATAGCTGGATTGCAGTGTGACATCTGAGTTCTAGAGATCAATTGATAGTTGTTAAAGATCATGAAGAATGGCCCATTAAAACAGTTAGTATATGACAAATAACAACGTTTGTGTTTAGTGTGGAAATTTATCAACTAGACAGAGCACTTATTCCTGAGAACCGAACGAAAGTCTACTTGAACCAACTTATTAATCAGTCAGTGCCCTAGTCTTAACAGACTGTCTTATTAAAGAGCTCTAGATATATTAAAATTGAACTCTAATGTGATAGGTACTATCCCTGAACCACAATCACAAAGCACACAATTATTACTGAAGGCTAGAGTCTATGAAAAAGAAAAATAAGCCTTTTTTTTCCCCCGAGGACGGGGATGTTTTGCATCAAATCTCTGGCTCTGAATAGGTACAGTGTCTATCAAGGGATGCTGGCTATGTGGCCGATTCTTTCTCTCACTCTCCACTTAACACAGATCACACACCAAGTTATTATGACAAACCTAGTGACATCGTGATCTCTCCACCTGCGTGTGTTTATACAGACCACACTGCAGAATGGTCTTAAATTTGCAAAGCTTTTTCAGGGGGAAAAAAAAATGAAGCAGTACCAATGGAAAAAAGAAAAGATTGTTCAGGCTGGCAAGTGGCATTAATTCTCAATGAGATGCCCCAGTCCTGGAAGAAATCATCATAGCTTCTCCTTCCCTGGGGAGTCGGTGAGGGTAGCCGCCCTCAAGAGCTGTGAGTCATGGGGTTGAGTACTCATGACAGCTGGGTTGGATATCATCTCCAATGCCAATGCCAATCAGAAGGTATTGATTGTGTGGGAGTGCTAGGTGGAAAACGGTGCTTGAGGCTAAGTTAAGTACAGTATACTTAAACAGTTTAAGTTTAAGTATAGCAAGAAAGCAAGCTATAACAAATTAGTGGCATTTGCATGAGGAGAATTTAGGGTCGTAACAGAAGAGAAGTCTCCAATTCTAACATTTGCAGTCCACTTCTGGCGTGCTGCTGACCTTGGCTTACCCAAGGGGGAAAGTGCACACACTTCAGTAAACAGCCAATAGCTGCTCAATGCAATCAATAACCCTTCTGGTAGAAAAGTGCCAGGTACATAGCCAGTAGCAATCAGCAATTAAATGGTTTACTAAACACCTGCAGTGACCTAAGTGGGTATCTTCTTTGTTTTCTTCTCAAGGTTTATTTCATTAATTTATTTATTTTTAAAGATTGTCTTTATTTATTTATTTCAGAGTAAGGGTAGGAGGTAGGAGGAGAGGGGGAGGGGGAGAGAGAATCTCAAGCAGACTCTGCACTGAGCAAGGACCCCTACGTGGGGCTCAGTCTCCCGACCCTAAGATTAAGACCTGAGCTGAAACCAAGAGTTGGAGGCTTAGCTGAGTGAGCCCCAGAGCGCCCTTCTTCTCGAGGTTTTAATGTAGGATTCCCAGATTGAACACAATAGTACTGAAAGAAACCCAAGTCCCTTCCTATAGATTTTGGCCTCTGTCAGTATACCTACTGTGAGGGGAAACTTATCCCCTTCCAAGCTAGTCTTCTTTTTTTGGGGGGGGAGTTTAGTTTTTAAAAATCAGTCTTTTAAAAAAAAATAAATAAAAATCATTCTTTTATGGACTGAGTTGAAACTGACATTCTGGTTAATTTGACTTTGTAGTTGTGGATCTGTTTTTTTGAAGAAGACAAAACAATTCTGCTCTCTCTTCTGCCTCACAATTCACCAGATATTCACCCAAATAATATGAAAAGTTTCCAGCTTTTGTTGTTGTTGTTGTTTTAAGATATTTATTTATTTATGTATTTGAAGGCATGCTGGGGGAGGGCGGGCAGCAGGAGGAGATGGAGAGAGAACCTCAACCAGACTCCCCACTGAGTATGGAGTCCCACGAGGGCTCAATCTCATGACTGTGAGATCATGATCTGAGCTGAAATCAAGAGTCAGATGCTTAACTGACTGAGCCAGGAGCCCCTGTTGTTGTTTTTTAAACAACTGATCCTGCTTCTCAAACTTATTGTGGCCAAGCCAAGGCATCTGAATTTCTGCTTTAAAGTTTCTTCACGGGATCCCTGGGTGGCTCAGTGGTTTAGTGTCTGCCTTCGGTCGAGGGTATGATCCTGGAGACCCGGGATTGAGTCCCACATCGGGCTTCCTGCATGGAGCCTGCTTTTCCCTTTGCCTGTGTCTCTGCCTCTCTCTCTCTCTGTATCTCTCATGAATAAATAAATAAAAATCTTTAAAATTAAAAAAAAAAGTTTCACTTCTCAGTGTTTAATATATACATATATATGTATGTGTGTATGTATATATATACACACACACACATATATACACATATATATATCTCAATCAGAAAATAAGGGTCTTGCTCAGAACTATATTTTGTTCTCTGCACCGACATTCAATCCATCATCACATTTACTTGATATTACCTCCAAAATGTGTTTGAATCTCTCTGTTATTCAATCTTCTTTTCCAGTGTAGGTCAAATGAGCTCTATCTCTTGCCTCTTCTACCGCAATAGCCTCTGAAGTAGATCCTTCACCACCTTTAGCCCCTTTCCAATACATTATCCACACAAAGCCAGAGTGATCTTTGTGAAAGGCAAATCTCTTCACCTTCCTCTGCACTTAAATTCCTCCTCAGCTACCCCTGGCACTTAGAATAGAAGACTTAATGTGTCTCCAAAGGGCTACAACAATCTGGCCCCTCTTCCTTCTCACACCATTTTTCCTAATTCATTAATATGTTCTAATCACCCTCTCTTCTTTCCATTCCTCAATTTTGCTAAGCTCTTTTCCTCCTTAGGGGCTCTGATTATGAGATTTTGCATAGCCATTATCATTGCTTGGAAGGAAGCCTGCCCTCCCGCCTCCCCTACCTTTATTTATTTGATTTAAATGTCATTTCTTCAGAGAGCCTTCTTTGACATTATGCTACATCCCAATTAGATCAGTTTATTTATTTTTCATTGTAGCTTTTCCTTTCCTTTCTTATCACTATTTGTTATCTGATGTTCATTTGTGTGATTATTTAAAGTCTTGTCACCTCTTCTTGACTTTAAAGTCCATTAACTAAGGGATAAAAGATCAGTTTCTTTTTTTAGTTTCTCAGTTTACCTCGCACTCAAGCACAGTGTTTGTAACAGGGTGTCAATAAATATTTGTTGAAAGATCTGTATCAATTATTTTTTAGATTTCCCTTAGTCTTCTCTTTTCTAGGCCAAACATCTTGGTTCCTTTACTGTTTCTCATATGACAGTTTTTAAACTCCCTTCCAACTTGGACACGTTTTTTGACACATTGTGTTTTCCAATTTATTATTTTAAATATGGAGGACTAATTGCAGTCTGTTAGATGTGATCTAATAATTAGAGAATTTAACGGGACTATTCTTTCCAATGTCTTTCTTACAATGTCTATTAATTTAGCCTAAGGTGGTGGTATGCTTTTTTAGCAGCTGGATCTCACCATTGGTGCATAGAAAGCTTATGATGAACTAAAACCGATAAATCTTTTTCTCCCTAACTGAGGTTCCTACCCAGAGAGCTTCACTTTAAATTGTGCATTTAATGTTTTTAACTGATGTTTAGAATTATCTTTTATCTTGCACTGCTATATGTATTGCCTTTTTGTCACATGGGGTACTGACTATCTTTTCAGGTTGGTCTCATGTATAATCTGGATAAGCATATTTTCTTTTTTCACCTTCAATACAGCAAAGGCCAGGGCCAAAGATAAAGCTCTGTGTTTTAGCCCTTCCTTATTCCCAGGTAGGGGTCAAAGATCCCACTATTTGATCTAGTGTATATATTAGCTTATATAAACAAAATATTTATATAAATAAAAATAAATTATATATAATTTATGTATATAAAATTACATAATGTGTATCATGGACATATGTAATATAATTTGTATTATTTTAATAAGCTCACTTAAGTTTTTAAAAAATTTAGCATTTGCTTTTTAAAATACATTGCTAAAAGGGTAGTAGTTCATTCAAATATATAGTCAAAAGCATTTTATTTCTTTAAGTTTTGAAATGTGTTATGTCTCGATTATTTTAAAATTAATTAAAAACAAAAAGTTAGAATTGTTAAAGTCTAATCATAACTGCATCCTATGAAGAAGCTCAGCTATATATACGGGGATTAAGAGAATAATTCCAAGAAAAATTTGACCTAGAAGACAAAATGGTACATGGATCTTATTTTCCTCTTTAATTATTGCCTTATTCCATGAAATAAAATGAATGAATGCAATAAAAACTCGTGATCATTGGACTCACTATTATCTTAGCCTCTATAGAATCATTCCCTAGAAATATTCATTATTCCAGTTCCATTCAAAAGCATTGGTTGAGCTCCACCTTTATGATCAGCTTTCTAGAAATGCTAACCTCAGATACTTTGGCCGGCAGGGATCAGAAAAGGAGAAATAGATGAAATTTTTCTGGTTTGACAAGAAACTTACATATTTCACAGCCTCTCTCAACTATGGTGCACCTCATTAAAAAGAAAAATTCTGATTTTTTTATTTACAATCATGTTGTTCTGGTGAGCCATGTCAAGACATGGAGATGTAGAACAAAATGCCATTGGGTTTATTAGAGAAGTGTAAGTCTGAAACTTGCTCTTAAAAATTCTTACAAGCAACTTGCAAACAACATATTAAAATTGGTGGAGGATACACTGAATGTTCTGTGCAACACAATGATGGAAGTAGGAGAAAGCAGACAGTATCAAAGAATAATGTTGTTGGATATTATGACTGCAGTAAGAAGAAAACATTAAGAGTATTTCTTTTGTATTTTTTTCTAATATAAATCAAATTTTAAATTATAGGAGTGTTATTGGGTATATTTCTCAGGTTATAAAAGAAACTCTGGATTTGTAGTACTCTACCTCTGCTATTATTACCGGTAGAGTTACTTCCTGTAACTACTACTCTGTTAGTAATAGACATCACTTACTGCATTAACTTATTGTGTCCAGGGACACATACAATTTTTTTTTCATATCATTTATCTATATAACTACATGAGCTATTAGTAGATGTCAGTATTGTTCCCATTTTGCAGATGAACATGAGGTTTAGGGAGTTCAACAACTTGCTTAAGGTCTTAAGCTTCTACATGGCAGAGCCAGAAATGGAGCATAAATCTTTCTAGATTTGAAGCTGTGCTCTTAATCTTTAAGCTCTATGGAATTAAGTTTTTTATTTATCCAAATTAGCTGCTTATGCTGACATTTATTAATCGGAGACTTGTCAGATTTTTACTTCACTCTTTCTCTTTGTGAGATAATAAAAGTATACGGGATCGCCAAATGCAGAGTTATCAATATTACTTTTGAAAGACATAGCAATTGATGTAAAGGGAGTTCTGGGTTTTCACTGATTAATAATAACCAATAACTTAACCAGTCACTTAATATTCAATTGTAGACATGTATCTTTATAATTTGATACTGTTATTGACCATATTCACAGCCCTAAACCCAGAGATGAAGAAAAGATAAAACATTAGATAGAACAGTGATTTAAAGGCATCCATATTCTTTAGAGGTAGACAGTGCTCTTCCCTATTTTATTGCAAGTATAATATTTAGCATATTAAATACAACTAGTTATTAGAGCTTGAAATGTGAATGTAGAATTACTAATGTGAGTGTAGAAGTATGCTTCTTTTATATATTTGTATATATGTGATAGTAGATGCCTTCATTAAAATGTATATTATCTTATCAACACAACTTGTGCATACTGAAAAAATATGCACATACATGCAATTATGCCTTGTTTTAAAACATGACCAGCTATATAGATATAAGTAGATATGCATGCAGGACCCCCTACTTACAAATGGTTGCGTTTCAAATATTTTTTAAAACAGTAATGCTTTTAAGCCAGCAACTACAATTTATATTATTAATCCATAATACCTGAAGTAGTATCTTAAGTGCTCTTTAAGCTAAACCCGAACACCCTGTGCAGTATTGTTTCTACAGATAAGCTTGATTTCATTCAACAAGTCGTAATAGGACAGTTATGTCTCACAAACAATGCTAGAGACTAGCAATAAAAAGTACAATTTTCAGGAAATTTATGGCCTAGAATGGGATACAGAAAAGCAGATTAATCAAGTTTAGAGGGATAGAGTGGTGTGATCACACAAAGGTGTGTAAGTATATTCAGATGACAGACCAGCAGAGCTTTTCAGAATGCAGTGATGACTGCCCTGAGGGTTCTGAGGGATGAAGAGAAGTTAGCTAGATGCAGGTCAAGATGATGAAGAATTGGGCTATGGGAAAAGAGATGTTACAGAGTTGAGATACATACTAAAGAATCATCTCCCTCTTTCTTACAAGAGAGGGTTTTTCATCCACAGGGCTATTGACATTTCGGGCAGGATAACCCTTTGTTGTGGAAGGCTGTCCTGTGTATTTAGCAGCATGCCTGACCTCTGCCGGCTAGATGTTAGTAGTACTAACAGCCACCCCTCCCCACCAACCCAAACAAAGAATGTCTCCAGATAGCACCAAATGTCCCCTGGGAAGGAAATCACCCCTCACTGAGAACTCCTTCTGTAAGCAAAAAGAGAAATAGCTATCTTTGTGCACTCGATTAACTTGCTAATTCCACATTGACAAAAAAAAAAAAAAAAAAAAAAAAAAAGGGCAAATGGTATTTGCATTCTCCCAATTTGCTGTCTAGAGGCCCTAAACTGGGGAGGATGAGAGATAGTTATGTGGTTTTGTTACTGACTATTCAACAACCTGGACCCAGTATTTACAATTTGGTGATTAACTATTTCCAGGTATGAGTGTAGGTATATACATCCACACGCACTACAGAGACATAAATCAGGACATTTCTGAATTGGCCATGATATTTAATGACTATCTAGCTTTCATTCTAATATCTTATCAGAAAAAAACAGCAACAACAACAACACAACTTCACAAACTTACCAGAATACATTATATGTCTTCTGGCAGAAATAAGAATTGAATCAACCTTATAAATACCATGATACTGTATGAATTACAAGAGTCTCCTTAAAGGGGGAACATCTGTGTAGTGAAGTTTGATTACACTCCTCTTTAAAGAAAGAACAAGCCATGAAAATGATAAAATATGATTGGCTTAAAACACAATATATCCAACTTTAATCATTTTCTAAATCCAAAGATATTTTTAGATGAAAGCAAAGGAGGTCATTTCCAAATCATTTTGTGAAACTTAAGCCTACCCAGAGGAAAGGTAATTTTGTTTGATCCTGAACATCAAGTGAATTTGTTCACCAAACCATTTATTCCAAAAGGTAATTAAAATAATGTAAAATTGATCCAATATATGTTTAACAAAATTAACTAATTATAATCTGCTTAAGCCATTTAACCTTTATAGTTCCTATAAAAATGTTTGATTTTCTCTGGAAAAATAAACAATGTACTCTAAAAAGGTGGTGCTTTCTTGTCTTTCTTTTCCTTTTCCTTTCTCTTTCTTTCTTTCTTTCTTTCTTTTCTTTCTTTCTTTCTTTCTTTCTTTCTTTCTTTCTTTCTTTCTTTCTTTTTTCTTTCTATCTGTAAGGTGTCAAAATAGCAAACAAAGCAGACAAACAATTCAAGGGGGCAGAAATAAGATTTTCCCTTAAGTCAAGAGCACATGCAAAAAGGAAACGAAATATTTTAAGATTGAGCAAGTCAGACTCTTTCCTTTTTGGTAGTAAGTTCTGTGACGCTAAGCCTTGATGTTAACACTGGTGTGCTTACATCAAACTTCCAAATATATATATATATATATATATATATATATATATATATATATATATGAAAAGTCTGGCACAAAAACAGACACATAGATCAATGGAACAGAATAGAGAACCCAGAAGTGGACCCTGAAATGTACGGTCATCTAATATTCGATAAAGTAGGAAAGACTATCCATTGGAAGAAAGACAGTCTCTTCAATAAATGGTGCTGGGAAAATTGGACATCCACATGCAGAAGAATGAAACTGGACCACTCTCTTTCACCATACACAAAGATAAACTCAAAATGGATGAGAGATCTAAATGTGAGACAAGATTCCATCAAAATCCTAGAGGAGAACACAGGCAACACCCTTTTTGAACTTGGCCACAGTAACTTCTTGCAAGATACATCCACAAAGGCAAAAGAAACAAAAGCAAAAATGAACTATTGGGACTTCATCAAGATAAGAAGCTTTTGCACAGCAAAGGATACAGTCAACAAAACTAAAAGACAACCTACAGAATGGGAGAAGATATTTGCAAATGACATATCAGATAAAGGGCTAGTTTCCAAAATCTATAAAGAACTTATTAAACTCAACAGCAAAGAAACAAACAGTCCAATCATGAAATGGGCAAAAGACATGAAGAGAAATCTCACAGAGGAAGACATGGACATGGCCAACATGCACATGAGAAAATGCTCTGCATCACTTGCCATCAGGGAAATACAAATCAAAACCACAATGAGATCCCACCTCACACCAGTGAGAATGGGGAAAATTAACAAGGCAGGAAACCACAAATGTTGGAGAGGATGCGGAGAAAAGGGAACCCTCCTGCACTGTTGGTGGGAATGTGAACTGGTGCAGCCACTCTGGAAAACTGTGTGGAGGTTCCTCAAAGAGTTAAAAATAGACCTGCCCTACGACCCAGCAATTGCACTGTTGGGGATTTACCCCAAAGATTCAGATGCAATGAAACGTCGGGACACCTGCACCCCGATGTTTCTAGCAGCAATGGCCACAATAGCCAAACTGTGGAAGGAGCCTCGGTGTCCATCGAAAGATGAATGGATAAAGAAGATGTGGTTTATGTATACAATGGAATATTACTCAGCAATTAGAAACGACAAATACCCACCATTTGCTTCAACGTGGATGGAACTGGAGGGTATTATGCTGAGTGAAATAAGTCAATCGGAGAAGGACAAACAGTGTATGTTCTCATTCATTTGGGGAATATGAATAATAGTGAAAGGGAATATAAAGGAAGGGAAAAGAAATGTTGGGAAATATCAGGAAGGGAGACAGAACATAAAGACTCCCAACTCGGGGAAACGAACTAGGGGTGGTGGAAGGGGAGGAGGGCGGGTGTTGGAGGGGAATGGGTGACGGGCACTGAGGTGGACACTTGACGGGATGAGCACTGGGTGTTTTTCTGTATGTTGGTAAATTGAACACCAATAAAAATTAATTAAAAATAAAAAAAAATATATGAAAAGTCTACCAATTTTTCTTCTTCAGGTGTGCAGATTGATTTATGGACCAAAGAAATACAGACCGCAACTTAACATTTGTTTATTTTTAACTGCTTTCCATTTATTCAAGTCATTGTCAAACTACCTTTAAAAAAGTTTAGCCAATTGACAAAGTCTAATTGTCTGCCACTGACTACACTTATTTTATAAATCTCCATTCTAATCACAGACAGAAACACTGAGTAGATGTCAAGATTTGGAAGGGTTTATAAGGGCTCTTAAGTGTCTGTGAGAGGTATAAAGTAGTTATGTAAGAGAAGAAATGTGCAGTGACAGCTCCATCTTTTAAAAAGAGTGGAAGAACTAGGAACCACCTCAGGGAGAAAATGGTAGAAGTAACCATAGGTCCTCAGGGACTTCCTAATCCACATCTGTCTATTATTAATTCATTATAGCTTACTACTTTATTTTGGAGATAAAATTGTCATTTATGTCACTCCTAAAACCAAGTGACACTATAAAAGACACCTAATAGTAAGAGTAGTAACAGAAGTAACTGTCACTGCTACAGAGAGACAAACAAGTTAGACATTGGGGAAAAAAAAAAAATCTGTGAATATTTTTGATCACGGTGAAGCAAGTCACCCATTATCCTGAGGTTAATTTGTTGACTCATGATTTCCACTTATCCAATGATATTGAATCACATGAACAAACCTCTACATCTAATCAGATTTTTTTTATTGAATTGTGACCTTTAATCCACCTTCTTCTTGATTATGAATGACAGTGACCTTTATCTAATTTAAAGCAGACACTCTGATGCAAAAATATGCAAACTACACATGTAAATTCTGAATCAAACTGAAGATGTGCATAATCTACTGGGGAGAAATTATTTCAGAAGACATTTATATTAAGGCCGAATGAAGTATTTGAGAGTAAGTGAATTAGTCAGCATGCGAACGATTGGTCAGGAGAGTTGCAAAGACCAAATGCTGTTTATATTTTCTCAGCTTCTATTTGGAAAACTAAAATGTCAATATACATATCAATTTTTATTATTCTACTCAGCATTTTATGGCATTCAGGAAATGATCACAATGTAATAAAGTCAGAC
The DNA here is from genome assembly GCF_048418805.1 of Vulpes vulpes. NCBI lineage: Eukaryota > Metazoa > Chordata > Mammalia > Carnivora > Canidae > Vulpes > Vulpes vulpes. Next base: position 141,068,127 of record NC_132782.1, read on the forward strand.
AAAATTATTTTTCAGAGGGGTTGGCACACTGTGCCTGAATATTCAATCTATTTTCATTTCAATTCATTCTCTGCTGCACAAAAGCCTGGTGAAATTCAGTCATGGCATGTGTGGCCTATCACCTTCCTATACTGTTTTATCTCATTAAAGGAAAGCTTTGTGCCCGATAGCAGCTGGCAGTTAGTAGTAGTGTTCCTGGGATATATTTAGAAACTACTACCTCAAGGAAAAAAAGTTACAAGAATCAAAGGAGCACGTTTGCATTGAGCATCGGATCGACCCCCTATACCAGACCGACCTTCCTTGATTCTCCTTCTTTGCACGGGCTCTTTCCTTTTTCTGGGGATTAATACAAATGGTTCTGAGCTGCCTTTACTCAGGGCAAAGCCTGCCCTGGGCGCAAATGGAAATGCAGGCTAATCCTATAACCCACTCTCCCCTTTCTCGAACTTGTCAACTTTGCTTTCTACACGTACAAAAATGCCAAAATGTAAGCATATCACACATGCCTCAAACACATGATCCACACGTCTGTATTTTATTACCTAGGTCCACATGTATATGGGCTGATATACGATAAGGATTTTGCCACAGCAGGAGGCCATTGACAGCATTTTGCTGTCAGACCCCACCAAACTGTACCTGGAACGAGAATGTACTTTCCCGATTAACACCAGGGGGTTGTCAGATTGCTATATCTCAAATAAACAGATTTACCCTGACAGATAATCAGCATTTTGCACTGCCTAATACGTGTTTATCTTCCACTATTGACATAATTACACTAAAAGTGCACTTAATATAATCTTTCATAGGAAATTAAACAGGTTTTAATGATATACTTATAATGGATTGGGGACAGAGTTGAGGGAGAGAAATATCGATACTAGATGTTTTGGGAGAACACATACATGAAGCAATGACGAGGGGATCAATGAACATCGGGAAAAATCAATGACAGTCTGTGTTTAAGGAATTCATTTACATAGTTTCCAAAGAAATCAGAAAAATCCTACAAAGCTCTGAAATGCCCTCCTGATTCACTCGTGTTCTGATGCTTCTTGTTGTCTGATGTGGGTCCCATGCTCATCTGGCACACAGAAAAAGCTAAAAACAAGAATCCTCTTCGGAGGGATTTTATATTTGATGGGTGCATAGTCAATCCTTCCAAAAGTTCTCACTCTGGCTTCTGAGCGTGGGTACTGGAGACTCATGGTGGCCTGCACAGAACCTGCTCAGAAGGAATTCAGCAAACTTTGCAGCTGAATGCCCATTACCCACGTGCCCGGGAGCACTGGCAGGCAGGCCGTTTAGAAAGCTGTGAAAATTAACACATGTTGGTCATTAGGCATCAGGCCTTAAGGATATTAAGTCAGGACCTGAGCCACAGAGGTAGGTGAACATATTAATTCCAATCAAAATTACAAATATAACCCCCAGCATACGAAGCATCTTTCTTCAAGCATTTGCTATTTCATGGCTACGCTTGGCCTCACTGCCACACGAGACCTAAAAATTTAAAGTTTCACTATTTTCAGATACTAGTTTAGTAACAGGATCAGTACCTTGCTGTCCCTCGAATCTCTCTCTCTCTCTCTCTCTTTTTTTTTAATTTATTATTTTTTTTAGCTACAAATTAAAATTAAGCCATTAAACACCAAAATACTTATGTCTAGGCGAGGGTTCCAGGGTACTATAAATTTGATTTTGGACAGAAAATGAAATGAAAGTGGGGAAGTGCTGTCAAACGTCTTTCCCAAGCTCAGCATTGTTTGGGGGCATAGAGCAGAAATTCTTTAATTTTTTTTTTTTTTTTTACTGTAAAACTGGGAAGTGCAAAGTGCAAATTCTTACTCCTAGTTCACAGATGAGGAAGCTGTAGCTCCGAGAAATGAAAGACTAGGGCCCAAAGCTGGGATTACAACCCAGGTCTGTCCGTCTGAAGCTGGCGCTCTTTCTGTTTCATTAACGCTTCCTCTGTAAGAGTCAGCTCATGTGATTTTAAATACCTTTGATTTTTGTTTTCCAAGAAGGATGTTGATTTAAACCATGGTCCTCTATCTCTTTCATTGATTAGAAATCTGCATCCACAGTCACCTGCAGGCTGCTCTGTCCCTCTCCGAAGCCACCAGAATCCTCCAGCCAGTATGCAGTGGCTTTTCATTTGCGAACTGGAAGGATCTCACAGATAATCTTCACCAGCTCCACGGCTAAGAGTGGAAAAATGAAACAACTGGGTGCTGAGACCCCCAAATGCCAGCTGCATGTGGTCAGGGCCTTCACAGCGAAGCTTCTGAGGAACTGGGAGATTTTTGTTTCCCTGGGTTCTGGGACCCAAAGGGGGAAAGATGGGGAACACTGCTATTGCCCCAGGCTGGTGAACCCCACACTGCTTCTCCTGTTCCATTTCTTCCAGCACTGGTTCCTGCAACCTATGTCTTACCCCACACACATCCCAGCCTTTTTCCAGGAGCACAGTGGGGGACAGTCACACCTTTGAAGCTGCCCACCCCTCCGATGGGCTCCATCTCCACCCTGCTTAGGTGTCGATGTCTGCCCGAGTGAGACCCAACTTGCCAAGTTCCTTTTAGAATTTGATTTATGGTTGTAAGCTCCCTGTGTGGGATCTCTTCTTGGATGGGCTATTTATAGTTTGCTTTAAAAGCCACCTTATATCCTCCTCCCTTTCATCCTTACTTAGGACCCCAACTCCGCTTAGTATATCAATTCCCAGGGAGCCAAAGCTTCGGGCCAAAGAATAGTTTCTCTTTGAGATTAATTACTACTCCTATTCCACTTACAGTGTATGGAGATTTAATGATAGGAGTTAAAAAGCTGTAAACTGTGGTTCATAAGAAATGCCAAGGTCTGAGTTCTTTAAAATCTTCTAAACCCTTCCCTCATCCCTCGAGACGTGTCTCTCTCCCTCATTCCCCCACCATCCTCTGCCTTATTTCCCTTTATCTTTTTCATTCTCCTCCTGCTCTCACCTTCTACTTTGTTCTCTTATCAGTTGCCTGTACTCTTAAGTGCCAACTGAGCAGTCAGATCTATATGTATATAAAACATCTACATGTGATATATATGACACATATGTGCTCTATACTGATGTATATAATTCTATCTATTGGAATAATCTCTTTTCCTGTTGCTATTTTTTAAAATTGAGCAAATGTAAACTTTCCTATGCTATCAGAGCACGGACCCCGTGTCTGGGATCTAGCTAGGTCTTGAGAAGTGTTTTGAATGGATAGATGTTCCTCACTTTGCCCTTGAAACAAATTTTAAAATATCTCTGCGACCTAAGTTTAACTGGATTTTGAAAAAATTCAATCAATCATTCAAATATTAATCAACACTGATCTCTGGCCTTCACACTGAGCTGAGTTCTGTGTAGGATGCAGAATAAGTATGATTTTTACCCTTATGTAGTTTACAAGCTGTTTGGGATACAAGACTATGACCCATAAGACAACCAGGGAAATAGGAGAAAGGGACACAGTCTGGCTTCTGTAATGGAAACTGTAGGTGCTCTGAACAGACAGGGAAGAGGTCTCAGCGGCTGTGGGAAGGGCACTTCATTAACATTTCTGGGAGGATTGATAGGAAAATAACATCTATAACAAGAGCTGGAAACAAACTGACTCTCCAATCCTGGCGTAAGGCTTTTTTCAAGTATTGGCTTTGTTTTCCAACTTTAGATCTTATTAGCCAGTGAAGTTTTGTTTTTTGAGCTCGGACATGTTGATAACTGTCCGGTCGGTGCCAAGATATTTGAGAATTAATTTATCTGAATTTTTTTTTTTTTTTTTTTTTTTTTTTTTGCGCATCTCACAAGCTTTCCACAGTGAGAAAAAAAAATCTTTTGATTTTACTTTTAATTTCAGGAAATTGACATCTTTTTAGATAGGAAATCCAATCATACAGCCAAAGAATTTAGCAACAAGGGACACAGTCTTCAAATGGTTTTAGGTCAGTTTTAACTTCTCTGACTGTTTATATCAACACACAGCTCATAACCACCATACCCTGTTCTCCTCCCGCCCCCTCTTTTTCTTTCAAAGTAGGAATATCAACCAAGTAATGGAGAAATCAAATCTGAAAGGAATGTCTCACAGGCCAAGGAACTCACTCAGCAAGAGATGATGGAAGGGTAAGCTCAAATTTAAATTAATTCCCAACCTTTCCTGTACCAATGGTCGATGTCTAACTTAGCTAATCCGGGCAACCCTGATATATTAAAATAACTTTAAAGATAGGTTCTCAGGCTTTCTGCCTGCCAGCAGATAGGGGTTCTGGATATATAGGGCAGCCCATCTGCCTGATACTTCAAACAAGATCTAAAAAGAATGCTGGTATCACTGAAAGGCATCAAAATTGTTTTTCATTCCTTACTCGAGAAATGTGTAGCTTGCTCAATTGCTACTGACCCCATGTTCCCCACATTTCTGCTTCTTGATTATGTGTTGTGCTGGTCAGATTTTTGTTTACATTACATACTGGATATTCAGAGGTCAAATGAACACAGTCTCTGAATCAGATTCCTATGAGTTACGTGTATAATAGTTCATCTTCCCACATTGCGTAGAAAAACACTGAGAGGCAGTTCAAGCTATCCCAGATAAACAGACAGAAGTAAAGCCACAGATGCTTCCCTGTATGGACCCGTCCTTGCTCATTTCTCCTTGAGGAGATAACACCTTCCAACATAAGGACGGATAACAATTTCAGTGTTTCAGAGGCCGACCACTTAAAGATGTATTTTCACTCCATTTGTTTTCTTTACCTGCTTTTCTAATGTGTGGGTGTATTTCAACTGGGGCAAATGTTCGTTCAGATGCACCCAGCAGAAAGAAAGGCAAGGAAAAGGGCTTCCTTTTCACTCCCCAGGAGATTCTGAAGGGTGATAAGACAAGACAGAAGAATACATATTTTTCTCTGATGGCGACAGTTGTTGGCATGAAAATTTTAATTGTGACCAGGACGTCAATGGAGTTGCAAGGCCAGGTAGTTAGATAAAGCCTCAGGTTCATTTCCATCATTACCAAACACTTTACACCACTGAAAAATTCCAAACGTATAAAGAGATGTCAATCTTGTTCTTTAGACAGGAAAAAAAAAAAAAAGAAAGAAAATAAAGGTGTGTGTGGGGGGGCGCATGCTTCAAAAACTGTCAGTAGACAAGTCAGTCGATTACAGATCTGATTTAGTTCTTAACTCCTTGAGGTAAAAGACAAATGTTCTGTAATGTTCTTGGCACGCATTAAATGGAACAACTTAAAACAACAAACCTCTGCTCTAATGGTTATACAGATAGAAGTAAAGGGCTCTGGTGAGAGTTGAAACATGGGAATCAGATATTGGAATGAAGACTACACATGGGTAAATAGAAAGGGTTTAGGTGTTGGTGGGGGGCATCCTTATTGTAATCGGTTATCGGAGCTGATTAGCCGGGGAGGCATTGCTGTGTGATATTTTGGAGCCAATATCAGAATAAATGGGTTCAAATCCCAATTCTATCACAACTGTGTGGCCTTGGCTAAATCGCTCCCTATACCTCAGTGTGTTGATCTGTGATATGAAGATGATGGTCCCAAGGACCTCACCACGTCGCATGGATTAAATTAATACACACAAAGCAATTAGTATCTGCTGAGTGTCCACTTAATTTGATGGTCAACCCGCACGCAGCAGTGTCTCAGGATTTAGACAGTACGTGTGGCAAGACACGGTCCTTCTTGAGGAATCCTGAGTGGCTGCAGATGATACAGGCATTGAATGTCTGCTGATGAAGCACATCATTTTCCCTCAAGCAGGGATGCAAGTTTCTCTGGCACCACTGAGCACTCCCGAAGTTGCAGAGAACTTATTAACACCCTCCATAGCATCCCTTTAAGATGATAATTTATCTTTTTAACTGCACTCAGTAAAACCAGCAGAAAAGAGCCAGGTGGGAATAACAACATGGTATTATATACAGCTACAAGTTTTACCAGTTGTATAGATTCTGCTGCAAGGCACACTAAAATGGAATAAAATGCAACTTATCTTGAACAGTTGCTGGAATGAGTTACTAGGAGAATGGCAAGTTTACAGACGAAGCAAAAGAAACCCATGGGAGTGAAAGGCTGTGACCTTTTTATTTAGGATGCACAGTAAAACCTAATTTAAGGCATACAAGTTATTAGGTCTTTGGAGAGTTTCCTAGGAGGTTTACAAACAAATGTGAAAGTCTATAAAATATGTGATTCTGAAATAGCTGTGAAATGATGGGTTGAGGTTCCGTGGGGGAATGCCATCATACCTATCAAATGCTGGTAATCTGGTTGAAAAGAGAATGCCCAGTTGTTTGCATTTTCTCTCTCCCCCAAAGCTCTCCCTGGCCACTTCTTATATCTCTGCTCAGCTTGACTGCTGACAGAGTGTTGCATGGCGTTCCTTTGTTCTGAAGGGGCATCCTTTGGTTTCACACTAGTCTCAAGTTCACACAACCAGGCAATCTCACACACCTTTCCATCTGTTCAGGTTTTCTTGCGTCGGGTGCTCCCTTCAAACTCATTTTAAATATGAAACAATCGCCCTCTACCTTTAGTGACGATTCCATTTCTCTCCCTGTAATACTGAAGATGTGAATGGAATCCTCCAGTGACAGTGTCTGGGAAGAAGATATTTCTGGGTAACTCCATGATTCGAATAGCTACATTCAATTAGCCCTCCCTGGAGAAGCCTCAGTTTACTTGACCACTCGGTATTTCGAAGAGTTTTAAAGAAATTCTAATTACTGCATAAAAAACAAGTCAAATTCTTCTTCTCTCCCCGCGTAAGGCTTTTATTACCCACTGCTATAAAACATATATCCCTTTTTTTTTTCTGTTGCTATCCTAGCAGAGTAGCCTGCATACCAATAGGATCACTAAAATGCCACGAAGCAGAACATATTCATCTGTTAAATTCTATGTACAGTAACCTAACAAATGCCAGAGACAGAAAGATTGCCCTCTGCACAGTAATACTTGTGTAGATGTCTTCTTTATGCTAACAATGACAGGGCTTCATGCCTTGTACTGTACTCAAAAATCAGAGTGCATTTTTTTTTTTTCAGTAGAAGAGTCTGTATCAAAAAGAAAAAGAACTGCACATTTTTGGCACTGAGATATTTTATGTGGATAATAAATTCTTTCCCTTGAACTCCACTAACTACAAGTATCTACCTGGAAGATGAAATCTAAGATTTATGTCATCAGAACTATTCAGTATACCAGAGGATCATTTTTTCTTCTTTTCAGGACTGTCAACTTTGTTTACTGTTTGTGTTCAATTCTCTACTATAACAAGAGATTAAACAGTCTTGTCATAGCTACATGTCAAGCCTTCTTGGAAAAATAAGGTAATACATGTAGAATTATATTAATAGGGGGTGCTTTCAAAGACGCATTACATTTATTGAAAACTAAATTGCAACTGGAATGTTATAATTATATTTGTACTAATCAAAAAGAGATTTTTGAGTTTAGAATTTTATGGCATTTAGTAGGTCTTACAATTGAAATGACTAAGGAAGGAATGATTAAAATATTATTACAAGTAACTTCAAGGAAACACATATGAAGTCACGTCAGCCCAGAAACTGACTTCATAAATCAGCAAATCTGTTATCGTCAAATCTGTTAGCCTCTTACGTGCATGTTTCATCTAAACGTAACCATTTGGCTATTGAAATCAGCCTTAAAAAAAAAAATGACATCCAACAATGTTAATGCAAGCATAAGCTTTTCTGTTAGCCTTGCAACATTCAACTTTTTTTATAATCTAATTTCAATCTCAAAACAATAAATAAGCGCATGTACAATCACAGTAACTGAATCCTGACTAATTATAATACTTCTGCATAGCTTAGTAACAATTTGTAAAACGTGAAGAATAAATCTATTTGACAGGCCTGTTAGCAATAAGGCCTTCAGCTTCTTGCTTTGCAGCAGAATGAAGTAAAATCTATCCTTTTCTTGCTGTTGTTAGAAACACTTCGACAGTTCTTTTTCACAGAAAACGCTGCAGGTAGGTGCCGGGGTTACAAAAAAAAAAAAAAAAAAAAAAAAAGCAAAAATTACCACGATTGAATTTTACACTACCTGCTTGGCCAGGATGCAGAAGTTAAAACATCCTGAGAGATTATTGTTATTCTTATTCTTTTTTACTAGGGAAAACTTGATGGAGGATTGCACCTCTGGATTAGAGAGTGGACGCTACAGCCTTCCTGACATTGGCAAAACTGAAGCTGGCTGCAGGGAAAATCAACATCACAATACCCGACACTTAAACAATTGTACCTCTTTCGGTTAAGTAACAAAAGCGTGAGGCACCTGGAATCCCAGCGCTTGTGCCTGATGCCAGCGACAATATTACAGCATTCAAGTGACATTGGATAATGAGCGACAGTGGAGGCATTACACACGTCTTTAGAAGAATCAGACTTCCTACCTTGAAAAGACAGATGGAGGTAAGTTCCTTTATAAAAAAAAAAAAAAAAAAAAGAAAAGAAAAAAAAAAAAAGGAGAGAGAAAGAAAGAAAAAAAAAAAAAAGTTGCAAGCAAAGCCAGGCAGCAGCTGCAGTAAATTGAGTCCTTTCAGTCACTGTGTACACATTGCAGTTCTGCAATAAGGGGAAAAATATAATGGGAGGAGCGGCTGTGAACGAGTGACCTCCCCAAAGCTGAGTCCTCTCTGTGAACCAAGCATGGAAAAGCCACTGCTTCTGATTTGCATGGATTATCTCCCCTTGAACAGATACGGAGCAGATACATTTAAATTGAGCTGGCACGATGGCAAGAAGATGGAAGAGTGAATGAATGAGGGGCAGCGCAGGAGGAGAGGGAGAGGGAGAGGAGAGGGAGAGGGAGAGGGAGAGGGGGCTGCGCGGCTCCTGCACAGCCCGGCCTCCGAAGAGCTACAGCTCCCTCTTCATGTCACAGTTGTAAGATAAGCACCGTTGTCATTAAGAACCGCTTAATCACAGGGAAAAATGCACCCTGGCTGGCTGATGCTCTGGCTGCCCCGATTTTTGGGGGGACGTGTCCCAAGGCTTTCTGTTTGGCCATCAGGATTTTAGGGGTGGGTGGGTGGGGGGTTTGGAGGGGCAATCTGGAAATCTCCTATGAGCAGGAGTTTTGAATGAGATCAGGGCTTTGAGTTGATGGGCGGACAGTGTGTGTCAGGGAAGGAACGTGGACAGTTTGTTCAGGAGAGGATTTATTTTGAAAGAGAGTGAAATCCCTGTGAACTTCCAAAGAGGTGGTGGCATGTCCCGCAGTGCAGAAAGAAAACAGCTATCTGGGTATTTATTAGTGAGGAATTCCCCGAAAGGACCCAAATGTACAACTGAGAGGGAATCGTGTTGTTGTTCTTGTTGTTTTTAATCTCCTTAGATTGTTAATTGCGTTTCTACCCCCCCCCACACACACACAACACAACCCCCTTCGTGTTGTCTTTTGCTGGCATTTCAGAATAGAAGAAATCCTTCTTTCTGTACAATACAGATGTGTCTTTAAGCGCACGAGGATTATGTGCTTTTCCCTTTGCATCATCAGAGCTTTGTACATTCTTATTCTCATCTTAAAAATGAGAAAGAGGGAGTGGAATAGGATTGTGACTCTTGCCAACAGTCACTCAGTAAGTCCGTGGCAGATCTCAGAAGGCAAGAATAACCCTCATTTAGCAAGTTAACGTGAAGCCTGCCTTCTCTTTGTGTAAAGGTGTCTGCAGATGCCCAAACAGGCAGGCAATTAGGTCAATTCAAAGGAAAAATCAGTCAAACCAGCTGGTTGACTGAATTGATCATAGCCTTGGGGAAGCCATTATTAACTTGGTGTGAACCAAATGACATTGGTTAAATATATTTCAACAAATGACATTAAAACTCTCCACATACACATGTGTGGGGTATTTGCAGAGAGTAGGAGAGAGACCAGTCAGATTTTTTGCTGCTGTTGGGAACCCAAATGCTGTCAGGAAAGAGCAAGGATTTAAACATACTATACTTACAGGAACTCTGCCTTGATGGACAGAAGTGATACTTCCAAAGAAATCGCAAGGAAAATGCCAACACACAGTTTCACGAGATTGAGTGAAGATCTGGAATTTCCGAAGGGTGAAGATTTAGAGACTACAACAGTGTTTAGGAAACAATTGCTTGAAAGTAAAAGGGTGAAGACAACAGTTATTTTATGTCTCTGACATCCAATGGCCTGATTGCTCTCTGAGTGGATGGGTGAGTTCTCAGGTTCCTGATATCAATTTGGGCACAGCTTGCACACAGGTTGGCGTTGGAATGTTATTGAGGTCTTAATCTTACTTTTCAGATTGTAAACTGGAGTCAGGGACCATATAGTAGCCTTTAAAGCACCTCCCCTCAAATTTTGGAAGTGTCCTGTATATATTTTAGATATTTCAAAGATATTTGTATCAAAGATATTAGAAATAATGACAAAGCACCTATATTCTCTAATACCAGTTGTTTAGAATAAAAATTGGATTCGTAAATTGTAATGGCTTCTGTGCCTTCATGAAATAAAAGGAAATAAATATCACATAAATGTCTTGCGTATATGGGATTATAATAACAGTGTGAGTCGTGTTCCATTGTATGTTGACGTGGAAGCTTGATTACGGGTCCCCTTCCTCATACCAGGGGGTACCTTCCAGAGAGTGTGTTTAGGATTTGAGTCACAACTTTCTAGGCACGAATGCTGACTCAGACAATTATCAGCTTTGTGTCCATGGGCAAGTTACTTGTGTGTAAACTGGAGATAAAAAATACCTTTTATTGGGGTGTGTGGGTGGCTCAGTCCATTAAGTGTCTGCCTTCAGCTCAGGTCATGATCCTGGGGTTCTGGAATTGAGCCCCCTGGCGGGGAGTCTGCTTTTTCCTTTGCCCCTCCCCCTTCTTGTGTTTTTTTTCTCTCTCCCTCTCAAATAAATAAATAAATAAAATCTTTTTTAAAAAATGCCTTTTATTCTATGGTTGATGTAAGGCATAAAAGAAAGGGCTGAGGATAGCACCTGGGTAAATACCTAATCGGTGTAAGCTATTGTTCAATTATTTTAAATCTGTTTCCGTTGCACTTGGTTGTCTCTCTCTGAATTGGGAGGTGTTACTACAGTGTCTATTGGCTGTAGAAGAAGGAAAAAAAGATGACTTCTTTGTCTGTTCCTGGCTCTTTCTCACCATTGTATGAAGAAGGCTCCTTCCTGGTCCCTGACAACCAGAAGGACCGGTGCCTCTACCTTTTTATAAAAGACAGAAATAGAAGTACTATTCTCAGGAGAGCTAGAGAGTGTTGTAGCAAGCAGATCCAACCTTCTGCACAGGAATAGGAAATGGCTTGTGTGGTACAAAGTGAAGGGCATCCAGAAGCTCCTGGTCCAGAAATATCTTCCCATCTGTCCTCTCCTATTTCCTGAAATGCCACCATTAGACGTTTATTTCTATGTTTTACTGGCTTCCCATTCTCTTTTTCAATTGCACACACTACTGGCAGCACTAACACATTAACAAGTTTACACTTAGAGCAACACATGAATTCATAGTTATTTTAATTATTCCATCAGAGAGACTTTCTTCTAGTAACTAGCTGAAGACCAGCAACGCCAAGGAAAAGCCAGATTTCAGCGAAGGTGGAGAGAAAGCTCATCTGTATATGCCAGACAGTGTGTGGGGGTGAGATCCTACCAAGGGTGCTGCTCTACCTGCGCTTGGGTGCACGCGGATCTGCCAGTACGTGAGAGAGCCTGCAGTGGGCACTCGGAGAGTGACGTGCAGGTGCCCGCCCCTGGTGCACTGGGGCAAGGAACACGGGCTCATTCATCCATTCATCCATGCACCACACACCCATTGAGCGTTTTGTTGGCAAGGGCCACAGGCTGCCTACCTCAAAATAGATGGTCCTTGCTCTCATTTTTATTGGAGATGATGGGAGCAAGCGTGGAAACAGACTGATTCTAATGTTGGACATCTGTCCAAAGAAAAGAGTGGAGAGGGAAGAAGGCAAGGAAGGCAAAGCACATTTGGAGTAATGAAGAAGGCCCTTACATATGAGGCGATGCTTGATGTGACTCTTGAAGGTAGAGTGGGCGCTGTTGGACCAGCAAGGGGAGCTGGCCAACCTGCGGGTGTGCGCCAGGTGGAGCGAACCCGGGTCCAGAGGCAGGGCAGCCTGAGAGAGACAACCAGCTGCGGAGAAGTCAATTGATTTTTCAGAGCACAGGATAGAAGGATGAGTGGGAAATGTGGAGAGATGTGACTGCAGCGGGAGAAAGAACTGAAGAGCAGGTCACAGGAAGGAGACACAGGGCGCAAGCACGACAGATCCTTTGTCCCTCTGGGCCTCAGCCTTGGACCTTTGTCCCTCCTCTGTCTCCTCATGCCTTGTGCATGCATTCATCCAGGCTCCCCAGCCCTGAGGACACACACACAGGACAACGTTTAAATGACAAGGAGTGCTATCCCTGGTGAGGCAGGGAGGATGTGTTGCCAATTAGATTAGAGATTTAAGTCTTTAGGGAATTGAAATATTCCAAAATCGTTTGTGAGGGTCTGCTACCCCGTTCCGTAACCTAAAGTGCTGAATGGCATTTTCATCTATGAATTAAAATTAATTGTGTTTGGAGACTTTGGGATGTAGCAAATCAGGGTGGGAATCACTGCTGGAGCCCTGGAACTCATTTAGCATATAAAAAAAAAAATACAGCACTTTGAAATCCTTAGTGAGACAGATTACCAGCATTAATGCCATTAATACTAATGATGGTTAATAATTGGAAAATCATATTTATAAAAACAGTAACGATAACGGAGTCAAACCAGATAGCAAACCTCCCAACTCTGATATAAAAGGCCATATTATAAGCTTCCTGTTCTCTTCTGTTGCTTGAATCTTAGTTATTTTGACACATTTATCCAGAAAATATCGAAGTTTCTATACTTAACCCAAGAATGACAAATTGCTTCTTGTAAATATTACACTTACAGTAAAATCCACTGTAAGATAAATGATTACACAGATATTGGACCCAGTAGTGGGAAATATATTTGAATTCTAATAAGGACTGGTTCAAGTTTAAAAACAATTAATAACTGTCAATTTCCCATAAACACAATGACAAGTAAAACCTCCAAAAAGGGCACGCAAACCACAAATGATTAAAAAATTATACTGATTAACAGAATGACTGAATACATTAGGATTCTTTTAAATTATCTTTCGATTTCAGTCTTCCCGCTGGCTGCCACCCTCCCAACAGAGGTGACAAGAGTTCTGGTTAGTCCAGCATTCAGCCCTTTTCCCAATATTTTTAAACTATGTCCAGTTCTGTGGCAGCCAAGGAGGGGTGCCTCTTGGATCTCCCTCCGAGGAAAACCTTGGGGTTCTGCTATTAGGGTGAAGGGAGCCACCAGCCATTAGCACTGCCACCATTCCCCCTCCTCACACAACCCTTAGACAATGACTAAATGTAATGGGGCTCTTAAGGCCTGTTTGGGTTGCCCAGTGCAGGACTCCTTGGAGGCTTTCCCTGCCCAACCCTGCCTCCCCCGGCATGTGACTTCTGCAGGCTTGAGTCCCTCCTAGAACACTGAGACCCCTAACTCTCCCAGTGTCCATTGCCCTGCAGATGCAAGATCTAGTCAACAATCTAGTCACTTGATGTAGTACCAACCTTTCTTCCTTTTCTCTTATTCCTTATTTCTCCTTCCCCTCCATTTCCAAAGACCTGGACTCTTACTCTTCATTTATTGATAGGACTCCTAGAAAGCTCCTCACTGTATCTTTACTTCCCTGAATGTTTTGGGTCTTGGGAAAAAGTAGATTCTTCGGAGAGCTAAAGGTTCTCCAGGAGCTGCTCTCACTGAATGGCTTCTCACGTTGCTGTTGTGTTTCCACATCTCGGAGGTACTGAGTACAAAACACAAGCACTACCAAACACAGAACTGAAGAGTCCAATAGGCTTATTAGGCTAACTGCAGCAGACAGACAATCAGCACAAACAACATGTTGATGTATGTAGATCAATAAGGCTCTGGAAGACGTTCAGGTTCAGTGCTGAAAGAAGTTCGCCTTAAGGAGGGTTTGAAAGATGTAAGAGTCTAAAAGGAGTTAGCGTAAAGGAGGTAGGTAGAGTAGGGGAGGAGAAACTCTCCTTTTCTCCTCTAGGTTCTTCGGGTGGTCGAATAATTCAATTGATCCAAGACAGATTAACCAAATTTAATTTCCTACATACAGGAACCCTATAAAAATGTGAGTCCCAAAGGCAGTCCGGCAATTGAGGCGCATATAACATCCTGAGCTAAAGAAAGGAGTAGGGGATTTGGGCTACAAAGAGAAGGAAGGCCATTACAGAAAGGCAGAGGAGGTGTTTGGAAGGTAAAAGTTGCTCTGTTATGAAGATATAAGATGTTTAGTAGATAAAAAAATGAAAAGTTTTCTCTGCTGATGGCTATCTTCCCGGTACAGGCCTCTTTCCAATGTAAATTTAGGCAGTTGATAGAGAAGTAAAGAGCTTTTCCTGGGTTTGATTGCCTTTCGCTCAAAATAATCCTCACTCCAAGGATACATTTTGGGGTGACCAAACCTGCTCTCCTTCAATAGTGTAATTTCTTCACGGTGCATAGAGTAACAGAGAAAAATGGATGGGCCTTTGGGAATGAAGTCATTAGTGAAAATAATTGAGCACTGAGGTTTTAAATTCAGTTCTTATCTCTATCACCAAGGCACTTATATGTTTCCACTGCAAAAAGGGTAACAACTTGCCTCTATATTCCATTTATGAAACACTTGGAGTTTCCCAGACAACAGCACTGTTTAACAATAAAGGCATATCACCATTGATGAATCCTTTGCATTAGGTTCTAAGACGAACATCAGTGAAGAACAAAAAAAATCCTTTCGAAAAACTTTTGTTTCTCCAAGGCCTTTCAAAGGAGACCTGTGTGACTCAGGCAAAGAAGAGATTTACCTGAACTCTAAACCTGAAAGAAAAATGGGTCTGTATGACACCTGCTACAACTCAAGAAGTAAGTGTATTGTTAACTTGCATATGTGAATACAGCTATTCCAGAAACAATCTAAAACAAATCATTGTTCTAGGTTAATGTAAAGCTAATGAGTATCTAATTCCTTTAAAGAGTTGTTTTGAATATGCATCATATTTTTTTTAAAAGATTTTATTTATTTATTCATGAGAGACACAGAGAGAGAGAGGCAGAGACACAGGCAGAGGGAGAAGCAGGCTCATCCAAGGGAGCCCGATGTGGGACTCGATCCCAGGTCTCCAGGATCACACCGTGGGCCGAAGGCAGACGCTCAACTACTGAGCCACCTAGGCATCCCAAATATATATCATGTTTAAACAAATTTTAGAAATAATGCTTGTTTTGGCCATTTCTTGTGAATGCCCACATTAGTTCAAATTTTTGATTTGAAGCAATAATTTACCCTACCTGTAAGTGCAGGTTGCAGATATTGGGTATGTGATGACTCTGATGCAGATTCAAGAGAATGGAGACTGATCAAGTGATCCTGAGAAGTGCAGACTGACTTGCCTTTTAGTTTATCTGTCAACTGATTCTCTCACTCATCCTTTCACTCCTTCATTTCTTTAAAAAATATGTGTTCAGCATCTATTGCTTTGGGATGCAGCAGGAACCAGGAGAGACTTGTGTCCCTGCTTATGGGGTAGTTAGCAGGGAAGAGAGACACAACAATAAGCAATTGTATTAAGTGATGCTGTAGATTGCAAAAATCACAGCAATACTTAGTAACTTCTCCTATAGGTAGGGGGGTTCTATTTCCTCATCCTTGGATGCTGGGCTGGTTTTGGGACTTGCTTTGGCTAATACTGGAGGAGAAATTGTGCCAGTTCTGAATGTAGTTGCAGCTTTCACTCTCACACTCTTGGAACCCTTGGACTGCTTTGTCCAGCCTGTGGAGGATGAGAGACCACATAGAGAGAGACCCCAGTCATCACAGCCATCTCACCTGAGGCTATTAGGAGTCAGCCAGTCCCTGCTGACCCATAAGGTAACTGTGGCTGCATGAGCAAGTCCAGACAAGACCAGTAGTCCATGGCCCAGACCGGAAGCACAGTCAAGATAAGGCGGTGGTCAACCTGTAGAACTGCTAGCTAACTACATGTTTTTGTTTATGTCAAGTCACTAACTTCTGGGGTAGTTTGAAGAAGCAAACTAAAACAAATGACCAAACAGTTATAATAGGGATAAACGTAGGGTGCAGATCTAAACTACTGAAGTCAGAGAAGGCCGCCAGAGGAAAATGATGTCCATCCTGAGACCTGATAGACGAGGACTAACAGCTAGCTCATGACCTTGCCACCCCCCCCAAATATAAAAAACTTTATAGAAAAGGAGGCAGTTCTACCATATATATCAAAAGTAACTCATAGGGGCACCTAGGTGACTCAGTGGTTGAGCGTTTGCCTTCAGCTCGGGTCGTGATCCTGGGGTTCTGGGATCGAGTCCCACGTTGGATTCCCTGTGGGGAGCCTGCCTCTTCCTCTACCTATGACTCTGCCTATGCCTCTGCCTCTCTCTCTGTGTCTCTCATGAGTAAATAAATAAAAATCTTTTTAAAAAAAGTAACTCACAAATATTTAGACCCAAGACCTTGGATTCACCTTTGACTCTATCTTTTATTTTACATTTTACCTAAAGTCTTTTGTAATTCTGTCTTCTGTACTTTTAAAATCTGATCAGAATCCAACCACTTCTCACCTGTTCAGGTACAGGCCACACACTCACTTGAATTGTCACTTTGTGGCCTATGGTCTATAGGATTCTACTGTGCAGTTGTCCTGCTTCCCTATGGTCCATTGTCACCACAGGAACTAGAATGGACCTGCTAAAACAACAGTCAGATCTTGCCACTCTCTACTCAGAACTCCACTTAACAGATTGAATGTGGACCCACAAAAGATATGTTCACATGCTAATCTCCAGAACCTGTGAATGTGACTTTATTTGGAAAAAAAAATGTCTTTGTAGATATAATAAGGCAGGTGCCTTTTTCAAGTCCTTTAATTAACTGTCCCTTCTATCTGGCATGTCCTTCTCTGAGATACCTTGTCCACATGACTCAAGATTTTTATGAAATGTCTTTTATGTGGTTATTGTAGAGTGATCACTCCATCAAAATGCCATTTGCTGCCCAACATTCCCACTCTCAGCTCAGTCCTGTCTTCCTTTGCTGACTTCCTTCTCTCTATAGCATTGCCATTTGTTTGTTAAGTATCTTCCCAAGTAGAATCCGAGCTCCATAAGAGAGAAATCTGTGAGCTTTTCTCATTGCTTTTTGCCTGAGATGGCCAGTAAATAATTGTTAAATTTAATAAATGATACAATGAGTTGAGGAAAGTATATGGGAAATCTAGGAACTCCCTACTTCTGCTCCCAGGGAACCTTCCAGATCTCTCCAGAATTCCTATTAGCTGTCGACTAGCAGTCATACTGCTAATTCTCTGGAGTAGAAGAGTAGATTCTCTAATTTTATAGGACAATGACACTGTTCTGTTATGGCAAGAAGATCATATACAATTTGTACTTTGAAACCCCTTGGTTTTCACTTGTCACTTTATATTTGACTTCATACCAGGCTCCAGAACTCCCAGTGAAATAGTAATGAGGGAATAGCAGCAGTGCCAGCAACAGGTAATGCAAGTTAAAATTTAGAGGCTTAAAGAAGGTTTGAAGGGAATAGGATCAAACGGTGGATACGCATGTAAAGCGGCCTTGGGATGAGGGACAGAGAACATGTGTCCTTTGCTGATTTTCTTTGGTGGGATTTCAAAGAATTTAGGGCATATTCCTGCAAAATGGCAACTTCTAAGCATCAATTACATATTTACTTGGTGGTATAAGCACATAAAGAGTTTGCACTAATCCTACCAGTTCATGCTTCCTACATAGGGGACTATGCACCTAAATGTCAACATTAAATGCAACTTGCCAATTTATGTATATAAAGGCAGTATTCCTTTCTCCAAAATGTATAAGACAATATAAATAAAGTGTCACAAGACATCTTTTGCACTATCCTCAGTCACTAGAGGAGGAAAAATGGATAAAACAGAAGGTTCCAGAAGTTTCCGTTACCATATCTATGTAATCCGGCTTTAGTAATTTTGTTTTCTTTATGTAGCTCCAGAGATGTTTGCATAGCAACAAAAACTGAGACAATACTGCTATCCTTTGAAAAGCAATGGGAGAGCCGAAATGAAAATATAAGCAATCAGCAGGAACATAAATGAGAGACTGTATTCCAGAAGTGGAATTAGTTCAACTAAACCAATGTCTAACATAGTCAAGGAGTTAACAATGTTGTGGTATTTTAATTAAGGTTGGAGTTTGGGTTTGATTCAGATAAAAATCCTCAACTGCTTATC
The DNA here is from genome assembly GCF_048418805.1 of Vulpes vulpes. Classification (NCBI taxonomy): domain Eukaryota; kingdom Metazoa; phylum Chordata; class Mammalia; order Carnivora; family Canidae; genus Vulpes; species Vulpes vulpes. The sequence continues at coordinate 141,086,574 of NC_132782.1, forward strand.
CCTGGCATACCAGAACTGCCCAAACATCTTGGTCTGCAAAATTAGGCTGGGAATAGCGCCCAAATAGGATTTCTGAAAAGATTTTTGGGATTTTCTTCTTTGACTAAGGCTTGAAATTCTGCAAAGATTGCAAGAATAGTCTTTTTTTTTTTTTTTCCTTTTTGGCTAGAAGCTGGGAATGAAATAACACAAGAAAAATGTTTATGTGTACTTGCAATGAAAAGTTACCTATATTGCTTATATATTTAAAAACTGTTTGAATGGAAGTTTTATTTGTTTTCATTTTGCTCCAGACATGAACAATAGAGAAGGAAACTTAACTATCTGCTTCATTTTGATGATAGAATAAATGGGTATCTATTTAAGTAAAAATTCCAGGAAATCTAGAAATTGGTCATAGATAGGTTTATAAGAAATCCAGTGATCAATGGGAGTTAAAAAACACATTACAGCATTTGCAAATGCCCTGAAATATTGCTTTCTTAGCTTTGCAGTGGAAAGGGGTGGATAGGGACGCCTGAGTGGTTCAGTTGGGTAAGCATTGGCCATGATCATGGTCATGATCCTGTGGTCCTGGGATTGAGCCCCACATCAGGCTCCCTGCTGATCTGCCTACTTGTGCGCTCTCTCTCTCTGTATCAAATAAATAAATAAAATCTTAAAAAAAAAGAAAAGAAAAAAAGAAAGGGGGTGGATAAAATGTTATCTCTTCTACTTATCTTTGGGCCTAGTAAAAAGTGGTAGGGAAGGGAAGTTTTAGACATCTAAGTAAAATAGCTTGGAAGTATATGAAAATTAGTTATGTAAGTTCAAAGGAAAAATGATGGAAAAAGAGAAAGATATTTCATTCATTCAACAAAAGTCCATTGAACACTTTGATGTTGAGGATACAGTGGATAAAAGAGACCCCATGGAGGTTGCAGTGTAATGGTATAATAGGGGAGGCGAACACTAAAGAAGCAATTAACAGCCATCTATCTGTCTTCCTTTCTGCCTATCTATCTACCTACCTATCTATCTATCATGCATCATTATCATCTATCTGATTACAGGCTGCAATATGTTTCACGAAGGATTTAAACTAGGTGCTATGGTATCAAAAAGTGGAGGACTCTTGGCTGCTATAGTGGATGTCCTGGAGAAAGGCATACATTCAAGTGGGAAACCCCAGGAGGAGATCTTTGTCATAGTAAACATGTAGCATGAATGTGGCTTGGACTTGGATGATAGTAATGGAAATAAACTAGGAAGGACAGATCCAAAATACAACCTGGAAGTAGAAAAATTAAAGGATGTGGTGAAGGGGGATGAGGAGAAAAGAAGACCTCAAAATGGCTTCTAAGGCCGTGGGTAGATGGTCATGTCACTCACTGTCAGGGATAGCAAAGATTAAGGGAAGAAATAGATTAGAAAGAAATCAAGAAGTCTGAATACGTTGTGTTTGCAAAATCTGTGATACATCCAAGTAGAGAAGTAAATAATAGACGCTGTTGGATTATGAATCAAATGCTCAGAGGAAAGGCCTGGTCTAGGGGCATCAATGAGGTAAGGTAATTACGATCAAGTATCTCTTCTGCTTACACACTCTCAGTGGGTTCCCATTGCTATAGCATATAGTTCAATGTCTTTAGGATGTTATTGAAGCCAGTCTACTATCTTACCTTTACAACCTTATAGGATTTGTGATACATGAAATTATTTTTTTCCTGGATGCTAGTATGCGTTAAGATGTGAAATGACAAGTGAAAAGTGAAGTGCTCAATTCTGCATGTGATCTTCCCTCAGCAAAGTAGTGTCCTCTGTGTATTCACAGTTTATTTTTACCTCAGTAATAACACTTAATAGACTACATCACCATTTATCTATTTATAGTTCCGTCTATGTTACTAGAACATGCATTCATCAAGGAATGAATAGTTTTTATTAATCTTGTTATACACAAGGCCTAATATCCAGAGCCCAGAGTGCTTGACACAGAGTACATGCTTAATAAATCTAACTGGTAATTCATATTAAAAAGAGCAAATAAAAATGAAATTTGCTTGGAGAATGTTATAGATTCTAGGAGCTCAATTCTAGAGTGTTGTTGAACCAGTGTTAGGAATCCCATGAAGATAAACATTTTGATATTCTGTCAAATATTAAATTGGGGGGCTTGTAGGTCCTATGCAGAGTAGTGAGAGTTCTGAATTCACTGACAGGCTTGTTACCCAAGAAGGAAGCTGAACGCAAGCAATATTGTAATAAAAAGAAACCTGAAGTTCTTTCCTAACCCCAACCCCAACAAAATAACTCTTACACCGGTTATTGCCAGAAGAAAGGGCTACCGTTTTCTTTCTATATCTAAACATATGTAGTCTGCTTCTTGGATATTTCTTTCCCTTTTCAAATCTCTATTGAAAGTGAATTTTCAACTGCTATTTCTATAACAGTATGTTTGAGAGGCAAGGAGTATATTTTATGAGGCACTATGGCTGACCTCCTCATTCCCTAAGGATGACCCTGACCTTGTCTAGGTGTGGGTCCTGTCCCAACTCTTCAAGAGAAATTTAAAAGATCTTTAGAACCAATCTAGTCTCTAGTTGGCAACAAGCTCAAGATCTCCAGTAAGTCTAGTTTTTAGACCTAAATTATTCTGAATGCCACAACAAGTCCCAGAAGACGTGGAAGTTTTAGAACTATTTTACAATTCAGAATGTGAACATGGCAATGTCTGAGGAAAACTGGTGCATCGGAAGAAAAAAATGACACATAAAGGGTAGCAGCTTGAGCTTGTGTTTTAAGAATAGTTTCCTATTATGTCGTAGAAGGCAGAAACTGTAAGAGCCTGTAATAAGGGTCACAAATTCAAATGCCAATGGGGTCCTGATAGGTAAAGTGAATGATTGGACAGAAAATCAATGAGGAGACATTGACCTTAAATGACATATGGACTAGATACACTTAATAGATATATACAGAGAATTCTATCCAAAAGCAGCAGGATACACATTCTTCTCAAGTGCACATGATAGATCACACGTTAGGACACAGAACAAGTCTCAGTAAATTTAAGAAGATTGAAATCACAGGGAACATCTTCTCCAATCACAATAGTATAAAATCAGAAATCAATTACACAAAGACAACCAGAAAAATCACAAATATGTGGAGACTAAACAACATGCTACTGAATAACCAATGAGCCAATGAAGACATCAAAAGGGAACTAAAAAATTAAAAAAACAAACTTAGAGACAAATGAAAATGAAAATGCAACAATCCAAAATCTATGGGACACAGCAAAAGCAGTTCTATGAGAGAAGCTCATAGTGACACAGGCTTACCCCAAGAAATGAAAAAACTCAAATAAATAATCTGACTTTACACCTAAAGGAACTAGAAAAAGATGAGCAAAACCCAAAGTTAGTCGAAGGAAGGAAATAAAGATTAGAGTGGAAATAAATGCAATAGAGACTAAATAAAAGTAAAAATCAACAAAACAGTAGAAAAGATAAATAAAACTAAAAGCTGGTTCTTTAGCTCTAGGTCTTAGTTTCCTTTAGCTAGACTCACCAAGAAAAAGAGAAAAATCTCAAATAAATACAATTGGAAATGCAAGAGTAGTTACAACTGATACCATAGAAATACTAAAATCATAAGAGACTACTATGAACAATTGTATGTCAACAACATAGAAGAAATGGATAAATTTCTAGAAACATACAATCTTTCAAGGCTGAGTCGTGAAGAAATAGAAAACCTGAACAGGACAATTATGAGTAAGGAAATTAGTCAAATACCCTCAACAAACAAAAGTACAGAAGCAAGTGGCTTCATTGGTAAATTTTATCTAACATTCAAAGAAGATTTAGTAGCTAGCCTTCTCAAACTTCTACAGAGAATTGAAGATGAGGAAATTCTTCCAAGCTCATCAGAGTATTGCTCTGATGCCAAGATCAGACAAGGATACCACAAAAAGAAAATTATAGGCCAATATCCCTAATGAACATAGATAGAAAAATCATCAAACAAAATATTAGTAAATAAAATTCAGCAATATGTTAGAAGGATCATACATTGTGAACAAGTGGAATTTATTTTAGAGATGCAAAGATGGTTTAACATCACAAATCAATCAACATGACTTACCACATTAATACCACATTAATAAAATAAATCATATAATCATCTCAATAGATGGAGAAAATGCATTTGACAAAATTCAACATCAGTTCATAATAAAAACTATCAAAAATGAGTATAGAGGGAATCTACCTCAACATAATAAAAATCATACGACAAAACTACACTAACATCATACTGCATGATAAAAACCTGAAAGCTTTCCCTTTAAGATTAGGAACAAGACAAAGATGCTCAGTCTTACCACTTTTATTCACGATAGTATTGAAAAGTCCTAGCTGCAACAATTATGCAAGACAAAGAAGTAGAAGACATTCAAATTGGAAAGGAAGAAATATTTGCAGTTGACATGGGTTATATATAGAAAACTGGGCAGACTTTACCAAAAAGCTGTTAGAAGTAATAAATGAGTTCAGTAAAGTTAAATTAATATACAGAATTAATATACAGAAATTGTTTGCATTTCTATACCCTAATAACAAATTATCAGAAAGAAAAGTTAAGAAAGCAAGAAAGAAAAGTTAAGAAAGCAATCCCACTTACAATTGCATCAAAAACAGTAAGATATCAAAAACAGTAAGATATTTAACCAAGGAGGTGAACGACATGTACACTACATGTGTACATGACATGAAAACTACAACGCATTGATGCAAAAAAATTAAAGAATGAACAGACATTCTATGCTCATGGATTGGAAGAATTAAATTATTAAAATGTCAGTACTACCCAAAGCAATCTACAGATTCAACTCCTACAAAAATTCCAATGGCATTTTTCACAGAACTAGAAGAAATAATTATAAAATTTCTATAGAACCACAAGAGATCCCAGTTGCCCAAGCAATCCCTAGAAAGAAGAACAGGTTGCAGTTACTACACCCTCTGCTTTAAAACTATACAGCTAAGCTATAGTAACCAAAATCGTATGGTATTATCATAAAACAGACATGTAGATCAATAGAATAGAATGGAAATCTCAGAAATAAACCCACACATGTATGCTCAATTAATTTGTGACCAAAAAAGCCAGGAATATACAGTCAAGAAAAGAACAGTTCCTTCAATAAATGGTGTGGAGAAAATAGGACAGCCACATGCAAAAGAATGAAACTGGACCACTATCTTACACCATATGTAAAAATTAACTCAAAATGGACTTAAAGACTTGAATGTGAGATCTGCAACCATAAAATTCCTAGAAGAGTACATGGAAGCAAGCTCCTTGACATCAGTCTTGGCATTGGACTTTTGGATCTAACTCCAAAAGCAAAGGTAACAAAAATGAAAATAAATGGGTGGGATTACATTAAACTAGAGAGCTTCTGCATAGCAGAGGAAACCATCAAGAAAATGAAAAGGCAACCTATTGAATGGGAGAAAATATTTGCAAATCATACATCTGCTAAGGAGTTCATATCCAGAATATGTAAAGAACTCAAAAAATTCAATAGCAGAGAAACCAGTGTGATTAAAAAATGGGCAGAGGAGCTAAGCCATTTTTGCAAAGAAGGCCTACAGATAAGCCAGCAGGCGCATGATTAAGATGTTCAATAGCAAGCAATCATCCGGCAAATGCAAATCACAACCACAGTGAGATACCACCTCACCTGTTAGGATGGCTATTATTAAAAAAGACAAGAAATAAATAATATTGGAGGGGATGAGGAGAAAGGGAACCCTCATACACTGTTGGTGGGATTATTAATTGGCATTGTCACCAAGGAAAAGAGTATGGAGGTTTCTCAAAAACTGAAAAATAGAACTACCAGTTGATTCCTCAATTCCACTGTTAGGTACTTATCCTAAAAAAATGAAAATACTAGTTCAAGAAGCTATATGCACCCTTATGTTAATTGAAGCATTATTTACAGCAGCCAAGATATGCAAACAACCTGAGTGTAGTTGATGAATGAATGGGTAAGGAAGAGGTGATGTAATACACAATGGAATGCTACTCTGCCGTATAAGAGAAGAAAATCTTGCCATTTGTGACGACACAGGGGGTGAAATAAGTCAGACGGAGAAAGACAAACACCATATGATTTCACTTATATGTGAAATATAAAAAACTAAACAAAATAAAACTCAGATACAGAGAACAGATAGGTAGTTTTCAGAGAGGAAGGCGGGTTAGTGAAATGAGTTAAGGGGATCAATTGTATAGTGTTGGGTGGTAACTAGATTTATCGTGGTGATCACTTTTGTAGTATATACAAATATTGAATAATTATGTTATACACCTGAAGCTAATATAATATACACCAATTTGACCTCCATAAAATAAAAAAAGAAGGTACAGTGAATGAGTGGAGCAGGCTCCTGTTAGACAGTTGAGCGAGCATAGTACACCACAGCCAAGTGGATGGTGCATGCCCTCCCGAGCTCACAGCACACAGTGATTAAAAAACTCAAATGTGAGACAGTAAGCCTTAAAAATATGCATCAGATGATGCTGACTCCTCTGCTTAGAACTCTCCTATTATCCTCCCCCCTTTTCCCAAGTAGAATACAAAATGCTTCCATTGCCTGTGAGATACTGCTTGACCTGGTACTACTCTGACCGCAAGTCTTACCACCCTCTACAGTTTCCAGGCATTGCTGCCCCTCGGGCCCTCACCTGTACTTGACCACAACCAGCAAGCCTTTGTTTTATCCTCCAGCTGGAATGATCTTCCCTTAAACTGAAAACAGAGTCCCTCAGTTTGGCAGTTCTGTATTCAAATGGCGCCTTGTTATAGATGCTATCTCCAGTTTCATGATAGCATGATGCCTCCATCACTGTCTAGCCCTTTCATTATGTCTTATCTCTGTAATATTTATCACAAGAAGATATTTTACTATTCCTGAAAACATTTGATGTGAACATGGAATATTACTTCAGTAGACTCTTTTCTTAAATATATATGTGTGCACGTGTGTATTTCTGTGTGTATATGTATGCATGTGCACATATATGTATGTGTGTAAATATGTACAAATATATTGTAAATATATATTTAAGTGTGTATTTTTGTATATACCTTGGCTTAATCCTGATCAGACACTTCAATGTATGTGTATAATGAAGGAGCTGAATTTTGTTAGGTTTTAAGTAGCATGCGAGTTTATTATTCTCAATATCTCTTTCAATATACTTGCTGGATTGTTTTCTCCTGCCCCAATACGAACTTTCCAGCGTGGCAAAAGCCCTACAACTCAAAGAAATGCAAAATGAATCATGAATCCTCAAAGATATGCTATAGAAATGGGTAGAATTATGTAAAATATAAAAGTGGGTATGATTTTTACATTTTTTAGTTATACAAATGCAACATATACATTTAATAGTCATTTGATGTGGAGGAAAATCGATGGCAATATCTGCTAATATATTTGAAATTCCATTAGAGTGAGGACATTACTCTAAGGGAAAAATACAGTGGAATGAGTTTAAGAAAATTGGGACAAGATTATCTGCAAATCTTCTCAACAATTTGTCTATAATGACACAGAATTTGTGAACAATATCAAAGAGAATAAAGGGGTCTTTACATTTTTGCAATAAATAACCTTTTCTTTCCTCCCCCCTGTAAAACAAAGAGAAACAATTTTAGGGGAATGATGGTGAGTGAAGCATTATGAAAGTAATGGAAAATGCTAAGGAACTATTTCTGTGTCTCATTATACATCTCAAATTGCTATTCCAGTATCCTACACTTGCTTAAACAGTTAACTACTGCCAAACATAGCAGTAGTCGACTCTCTGGAAGAGACAGTGATTGTACTGTCTGCTTGTGGAACATGGAGCACCCAAATGCTGACGGGCTCCCAGACAGTATGGAGGCCTGGCCCAGACTGAGCCATGCGGCTGTGTTGGAGCCCTTGCAGAATCTTGCTTTTGAACAGTTGAAACTTGAATTAACCCAACCTGGCAATGACGTTAAGACTCCCATCCTCAAAGCGTAGGATAATAAAATCTAGGGAACTGAAATGCACAAATAGTGTAAGCCATAAAATAGTACAAAATTTTTGTTCTCCTTTGAATGTCGCTCCTACATAAGAAGGCAGGTTTCTTTAGAAATTTCAGGCTGTCTGCCATTATCCAGGCATTCTTCTTTTCTAGGCTTTGAGAAAAGAATATTGAGTATAAATCCCCCAATGCCTCATCCTTAGAGTAACAGTTTAACTAATTGCTAAAAAGTGAAGAAAGGGACCAGCTCTGCTATCTCCAAGTTGGGGTTTTATTTCCAAGATTGAAACATTATGACAGGCTGGGGCCATTAGTGACCTTTTCATTTGGAACAGGTTTAATATATCAGAATACAAAAGGGATTCTAGAGGGAAGAAGAAGCACATGTATATTCAAATCATGTAGATTATTAATAATAAATAAACATTTTCCGACTTGGTTGGGAATTCCTTACAAAGTGAAAAGTAGGAAATTGTTGGAAAAAAATCCAGATTTCACCTTTACTCACAGTCACTACTTGGTTATCTTTTATTCAGGAAAATACAAATACTGAAGTCAAATCTTTGAAATCAAAGTGAATTACCAAATATTGAAATGAGTATCTGAAGAAATGAGGACAAATATGACCTTTGCTTTAATTATCTCAATTAGCTCTACCCAAAGTATTGTGTACTGTGCATGAATCTAGAGACACAGTGGGGAGCCATGGGAACCTGAGGATGGAGATCAATATCCTGTAGGAATATTCAGACCTAGAGGAACTGCAGCTCAGAAGCCAAAAAAAAAAAAAAAAGAAAGAAAAAAAAGAAAACCACTATCTCCAGGCTACATAGTAAGATTATTTCTGCTTCTGTTTTCTCTCTTTCTCTATTAACCCTTCCTGCCAAGATTCTCATTTCTATAGCTGAACAGTTAAGAGGTCTGTCTTTATTTTACATCTGTATGATGGGGGGATTTAGCTAATCTCTCCAAATTTCAGAATTTTTATCGGTTACTTAGGGATATAAATAGCATCTATCAACAGGTTTAATAGTGATGTGAGGTTCAGGATAGAGAATGGATGATAAGCATTCAACATAATGCCTGGCATAGAGTAAGTATTCAACATTAGTTAACCATTGTTACTCTTCCTTTTCTGCCGCTAATGCTTGGCCTATAACAGTTTACCCAACCTTTGAAGTTATGTAGCACAGTTAACTAACTCAGTGTCTTAGGTGCTCCATTCCCAATTCCCAAAAGAGGATTTGATTGGCTTGGACCACAAGTCGCTACCATGCTTATGAACTGCCTGCCTTTTCATGGTGTCTGTCCCTAGTGGAATCAGCTGCACCAGGGCGACATAGAAAACGTGGAATCAAGTGTATTACCATGCCTGTAGCAGGAGTTATTCAGAAGGATGTATTCATTAAGATGCATGTGTAGGTCTAGAGGCATGAGAAAAGTTCCTAGTCAGCTATGAGTCCCCATTTTGCTGGTAAAACATAAATCTAGTCTCACTATTGGCTTATCATGTAGATAGTTTAGATCTCCAAATCTGATTTAAGAATTTTCTAAATTTTCAGTTTTCCACTATTGACCAAAGTATATTAGATGATTTTCATCTCTTCCCTTCCCTCTGATGACATGAGATAGAGTCTGCGTCTAAACATGAGAAATAACTGGTTGCCTATGTGGCTGAATTGGTCAGTATTGTTTGTCACAGCGGGTCCTCACAATCAATCCAGAAGTGCCACGGTCCTGCCGCAATCAGGATTGATTATTATGAAAGCCAGCTGTGGCTCATCTATTTCACTGCAGATGGCCACAGCCTTTGATTCCATTGAGAAAAGTAATTTGTCACCAAAAACTCAAATGCCGCCTTCACAGTATTTTATTTTCAAAGACATAGGGAGGATAAATGACCATATGGACCTGAATGTGGATTTGTCAGACCTATGACTGAGAGTCTTGTCTGTGTTGCAAGTGATGAAATGAAGGGCTGTTGGTTCCTAACTCTAAAGTTCCTTTGCATTAACAAATTTCAGTGAGTTCAACCGGACATAATTTTTGGTTCTTTGCCTTGCACAGACATGACATGTCTGGGTTCACAGCTTAAAAAAAAATCTATGTAACTCCCTACGAGAAGACAAATGTATCACTCTAGTTGTAGTAATATAATATATTAATATAGGAAGCTTCTAACAAATGGCTTTATTATTGTACTTATTGCTTCCCAATTTTGATAAGCATTTAAGTTTCCATACAAAATTACTTTATTCATTTCAGTAATAAAGAAAGAAATAGATGAAATAGAAGTTTGATTTGAAAGTCTCTGTTTTGCTCAAGATAAGCTGGTAAAAAGACATTTGTGGGAGTTACTAAGGACCAATTTTCAAAAGCTCACTGCTAATTTGAACCCAATCAAAAGAACACACATATATGCACCCATTTTTCAGTATCAGTCAGGAAATATGAATAATTGAAGTGCTTTTGTGCTCTAAATTTTCATTAAGTATAACTCAAATGTTGGTGCCAGGACTCAGTCTTGTGTCGGGTTTACTTCAGCAAAATAAATTAGAGAAAAAATAGACCAGATAAAGCCTTCTATTGGAAAATCCACACAAACTGAATTAGAAAAAAAAAAAAAAGTTTAGGAAAAGTAATGGATTTCTTAGATTCCTGGAAACGTATTCTTTTATTATTTTTAAGGATATATTATTTTGATCATTCAAAGAGCTGATTTTCACTACCTAAATGAAATCAGATTGCTATCCAGTGTAATGAACTCCCCAAAGAATGGAAAGACACGTTTCCAGGCAAGAAACCAGGAAGCCTTGCTTAATAAATTGCCGCTAAAACTTGAAAAAAAAAACACAAAAGAAAATAAATGGCTGTAGATCTTTGTGAAACAGATCAAGTACATTTTCAGCATGTTATTTGATAATTTATAAAGCATATGTAAGTCACAAGTCATGATGCTGGGTAAAATATGTATGTTATGTTATTGTACTCATTCTAGATTTGCATTGAAAAGAACATATTATCAGCATGAATTTTAAGGATAAACTAAAATGTAAGCCTTTAGGATAGCTTGAGGAATTTATGTGGTTAGGCAACCTTGGATTCTGAATCTTCTATAACAATGTCCAGTCATCAGATATCTAGAGGTTGGCTTTATTGTTTTGTCCTTCACCTACTAAGAAAAAAAAAGAAGTGGTGATGTTTATCAGAAACTCTTACAGAGGATGGAAGAGCAGCAAAAATCAATAGGTTAATACTTATAAACCACGATTCAGGTGACAAAAAGTCTGCAGATGCGTAAAATAAACACTATGCTAATGATAGATTATTGATCATAAAAAATTACTTTGCTCCAGGGTCAGATCATTCATTCGTTCTGTAGGTTGTATGTATGTTAGTCTCAGATAGATATTAAATAATAGTTATAACAATCATTAATAACCTCAAACTGATGCAGAGACCAGAGGTCTCAATATTCTTTCTACAGGTTTTTTTTTTATTACCAAAGTTTCATACCTGAGACATGAATAAATTAAAACATTTCACACTCTGTCAGATAAAGCAAAACATATACTAAGATGGCATAATAAACTCTGCTGTTCTGGCTTTTTGCCTAGGAATCTTACAAATAAAATCATATTGAAAATAATTTACATTTTGTGTGGTTTTTAACTTTTTCAGGAAATTTCCTATTTTTGTATATTTATGAGAACCAACTGAAGTATGTAGAAACATAGAACAGTCAGGAAGGAATTACTATTCTTCATTCCAGTTAATGGTATTAGCATTTTTCTAGGCATTCAGATTCCTAACTTCAGTCTAATTTCTATTTTTTCTCTTTGCTTACTACCTTCAGTCATTTATCAGTCCTGTATATTCCTAGACCATAATATCTCTTACACCTATTTCTTTTTATTCCCATTGCCACCTGGCTTAGATGTCTTATCTTTTCATTTGCATCAGTGTCATAACCTTCAAATTGGCCTTTCCATCACTGGTTTTACTCTTCTTAATTCATTCTTCACTCTGAAGATCTACTTTGCTACTGTCTCTACTCAAAACCATCCATGATTCCCTACTGCACCTAAATACAAATTCAGTATTCTGATTTCCTTTCTCTGTTCCAGATTCTGGTTAAATACATGAACTTTAGAATTGTCTTAAATTGAGTTTAAATCTTGGTTCTAACTCTTGCTCTTTGTGTAACCTGGCAAATATTAAGATCGTTAAGCCCATCATAGGGTTCGTGTAAGGTATAAATGATGTAATTAATTGACTAATTAATTAGACAAATATTTATCAAATGTTATGTGCCAGGCATTGTTCAAAGTCTAGTAATAAAGCAGTGAACAAGAGTTTCTAGGAAAATGGACAATCATCAAAAAGTACATACACACAACTTTCCTAAGAACAAATTTTTATTTTGGCATGGTTTTAGATTCATAGAAAAATTATGAAGAAAGTACAGAGAGCTCTCTCATACACAGTTTTCCTTATTATTGACGTCTTACACTGATATGTTATTAACTTTAAGTCCATAGTTTAAGCAGATTTCCTTAGTTTTTACTTAATGTCCCAGAGTAGCATCCAAGATACCACATGACCTTTAGTGATCATGTCCTCTTAGGATCCTCTTGGCTGGGACATTTTTTCAGAGGATTCTTGTTTCTGATGACCTTGGCAGTTACTTTAATGTTGTTTGGGACAACTAATAGGAAAAGAAATAGGCTAGGTAAAATGGTTTGAGAGTAAAGGGGGCTGTTATTTCAGATAGCATGGCTAGGTAAGCCAACTTTTAAGATGACCATTGAACAGAAACTAGACTATATCAAAAGATTAGGTTATAGAACAGTCTACAGAAAGAAATGTGTAGACTCAGAAAATGCCAATGTAGACACCCTGAAGTGTGAGGCCTTGGTGGGATGAAAAAGTAGCAAAGAAACGAGTATAAATGGAATTCAGCAGGCAAAAGAGAAAAAGTGATAGTTACTGAATTTGGTGTGGCAGCCATGGGGATCATGTAGAAAGGGTCTCGGATTTAGTCTGGGTGAAATGGAAATACCTTGGAGCATTCTGAGCAAGGACTCACATAACTTGTTACATATGTTTTTAAAAGAGCAAAAGTCTATGAATAATTTCTCATCATATTCCAATCACAATATTTTTTTTTTTTTCAATCACAATATTTTTTGATTACTAGTCTTGTACCGTAATGACAGCTCACCTGGATTACTATTTCTCCAATAATATGCCGAGCTCCCCAGGTTCTGACCTTTGCTGAACATGTTTCTTTTTTAAAGATTTTATTTATTTAATCATGAGAGGCACAGAGAGAGAGAGAGAGAGAGGCAGAGGCATAGGCAGAGGGAGAGGGAGAGGGAGAGGGAGAAGCAGGCTCCATGCAGAGAGCTCAATGCAGGACTGGATCCCAGGTCTCCAGGATCATGCCCTGGGCTGAAGGCGGCGCTAAACTGCTGAGCCACCCAGGCTGCCCACATGTTTCTGTCTTATCTCTCTTTCAGAATCCTGTCTAATTTCAAGATCTATCTCAAATATCACCACTTCTGGAAAACTCCTTCCAGTCCTCCCCTCTAGGAAATGTTCTTTCTCATGTGTAATACCCTGGGAAACATACTCGTGTAGAAATATTATAGGACTTAAAATTGGACAAACTCTTGTTTGAATCCAGGCTTGATCTACAAAATATTACGTTACTCTGTGTTTGAATTCTTTACACAGAAGATAATGATATTTGTCTCATAAAGTTGTGTCACCAACTAGATGCAAAGATCTGACCTTTACTGTCCACTTGCTTGTGCTCACTCACCTTTGTCCTACATTTTTCCTTGAGCTCTTCTTTCCAGCTTATATCTTTTCTTTTCTCCCCAAATTTATTTATTTTAGAGAAAAAGGGCAAGGAGGGGGAGAGGAGAGGAGAGGAGACGAGAGGAGAGAGAGAGAGAGAATCTCAAGCAGACTCCCCACTGAGCAAGGAGCCCCATGTGGGGGGTTTGGTCCCACAACCCTAGGATCATGACCTGAGCTGAAAACAAAGTTAGGTGCTTAACTGACTGTGCCACCCACACATCCCTACAGGTTATATCTTAGCTCAGGTAAATGGAAAGAGGAAACTGGCCTTTCAGCAACAGTGACTGACAAGACCTCCAGCTGGCCCAGACCACTCAGGCTAGTTTAACTTCTGACTCGCACCTGTCCAGATGGACTATGGAGCGATCTCTAGAAAGACAAATGACCACTTGTACTTCGCTATAACACTAGCATCTCCACCCAAGGAGAGCACAAGCCTCCCTCATATAGCATAAAGTATATGTATAGGCATGTTTCTTTAAAGAGCATGTGTGATCTGACCTTGTGTTTGCCTCTACCTCTGATGGCAAGTCCTCCCTACTTAAATATTTATTCTAACCCTAGATAAAAGGAACTCATCCACCCTGTATTCCAGGAGTCACAGCTCTGTAAGCCATTCCCCATGAACTCCTTATTTGCTGCAAATGAAGCTTTCTTTGTGTGACAACTCAACCTGGTGCAGTTTCTAACTCACCAAGAAGCAAACTCATGTTGGTTTGGCTACAGTTGCCTTTTGAGATAATGCATTAGAAGTTTAATAAACTCATTATCCAGAGCAAATTCCTTAAAATTCCATTATGACACTTACCAGATCCCTTTTGATGATAGCTATTAAAATTTTTATATACTTAAATTTCATCTAGTGTTCAGCATTTCTAACCACTTTACCAATGCCAAGGGTGAGGACAGGAGGTAAAAACAATATTATCACAGAGTCCCCACACCCAAAGGAACTTTTTCTTGAGTGGAAGACCAGACATGTACACATATATTGCAAGGGAGTGAATGGAAGGAGGAGACATGTGAAGAAATTGGGTTGAAAGTAGAAGGAGTCAACCTTAAGATTAAAAAAATAAGCCACTGATATTAGGTTCTGTGCAACAATTGAATGCATCCTAGAATCACATTCTCTTCCCTGCACAGTTTCTTGATTGCAGTAGGTGCTTGACGAATGTTAGTTGAAATGGATTCTTAATTGTGTAGAGGAGAACAGAGGCATGCCTAGCATGTCCAAGTTCACATTGCCACCTTGAAGAGTTAGGGCTAGAAGAAAGCTTTACTGATACTCTTAGCCTGTGCTTTATACTCACAGTCATCTGGGCAAAAGGGTCAGGGGGGTTCAACTCCCTTACCTGCAGTCACAAATCTACTTGGGTTTCTTGAGCAGAAACTTAATCAGATCTGTGGACCCTAAGACTTTCCTCATAAAGCAATCACATAAGAAAGATTGCATTTGGTTATGAGAAAACTCAGACAAGATCTGAAAATAGTTTGACCTGGAGAAGTAGGCCAGTTATTTTCCTAAATCTCAATATACAATGAGACATTATAATTGATATTTGGTAATGACCTGGCTTTACGACAATTGCAAATACACCTACCCTCCCCCAATTTCTGGCCTAACTGCCAAGAACATCAACCAATTAGTCAGCAGGCCGTCATTGAGTGTACTAGCACCCTGCTAATACTAGGTGCTTCATTCTAAAGCATTTTAATTATTTAAAATAACCATTTAGATTATGAGGGTGCTTTTAACTTCCCCAAATAAGGTATCCACAAAAAGAGGTTCATAAACTAGCAGTAAATGCCTTGATGTCCTTTTCTGAGCCTGGCTTGTCACTTTCAGAGCTACTCAAAGGGGTGATGTTACCACCTACCAGGTGCTTTTGTGGTTTTTAAGTGTGTTCCTTACAATAGCTCTGAGGTAGCTTTTTCTATTAATTTTAGTTTTATAAATGAGGAAAGTGAGCCCAACTGAGTTTTCAAAAACAGCATATTTTACAAATGGTCTACAGAGGAGTTGAACCTAGATATTCTGATACTAAAGTCTATCCTCTACAACAAGTTAAGAAATACTAAAATAAAATAATACAAAAATGCAAGCCTCTCTTGGTGGAGGGATGTGGTCAAGTAGCATATAAGACAAAGTTTGGCTTCACAGTACTATTTTCCCTCTTGCATTCCTGATTCATAACAAAGTGTCCCTTTATCTTATCTGTAACTTCAGAGGTTCAAGGTCCTTACGCTTTCCAGATGACCAAACTCTCTGGAGTCTTTTGCTCAGCTTTGCCCTGCAATCAATGCCTAAAATACTTTGATCTTTTCATTTTCTCATTAAAACAGCTTCTTGGTGCTGCTGATCCTGGCATGGTCTTGGGAGGAAGGAAAGCTCAAGAACCAATTCAAAAATGACTGTTAATTTCCATTCTTTACCAAGTGACTTTCATCCTGAAGGGAATTTTCTTTACTCATTAATTCATTCAACCTTTCACTTACTCAATAACTATTTATTTGGCAACTAGTTATGCACTAGGAACCATGCTAATTTCTGTAGATAAAATGGTGAACAACTGATACATAGATATTGCCTCATGTTTTTTTTTTTTTTCTACCAGCAACTACTTCTGTGACAAATTAAGTGTAATTGTAATTAATGCAATGATCGACATGTACAAGATGCTATGAACGCTGATAACCTTTCTGAGGCTGGCACGTTCTTGAAGAAATGATTTGTAAGCTGAGATCTGAAGATGAATAGAAGTTTACAAGATGAAACAAGTATTGATTAAACAATGAGAAAGTACAGAAATAGACTTAGTAAAGAACTCAAGATAAATCAGACTCAAATTGTGCACCCAAGGAATTTTAAATATAAAAGGTTAGATTAGATTTATCTAGAGATATAGAAGATAGAAAATGTCATGAGAAATATATAGCAAAGTTCAGTGAGAGTTCAGGAGAATAATAAGGATATTTCCACCTTAGAAGAACAGGATGGAATTTGATAGAGCCTTTCAGAGATGGTGGAGTGAATGCTGGGCTGTACCATCCAAATTTCTCATCATCCAGATTTTCATCCCCTGAGATTCCGTGAGTGAGCTAACAGCTCATGGCCATGTCCCTCTCCAATAACCGCTTTTGACGGAAAGAACATATCATTCTCAAGTTTATATCACCTCCCACGGTTGAGGGACCCTTCAGCCAGGGACTAATTAATGTAGTATTACAAAGAGCTGGCCCTTTAGCCTGGATTGAGATAACCTCTAAAAGTCATCTCAGTTTCAGAGCTTCTAAGGGGATCAGCTGAAGCCATTTTGCAATTAGCTCATATTTCCACTTCCCCTTTCTGCCCAGTTCTACTTCATTTTCTCCTTTATAAGTATTCTCAAAAGCATTGCCCAATAAACTTCTACACACAAATCTTAGAATCTCAGTGTCTACTTCCTGGAGAACCCAACGAGTCAGAATTGGGAGTGGTACTAGAAAATAGATGACTAAATGGAATTTTGGAGCTGGACAGACAAGCTAGCTGTGAGGATTCCATCACTGGTAGTGATTGGAATATGGATAGCTCCTGACATGCTATATAGCAGGGCAGTTATTAATACTTTCAACAAACGAACAGTGAATTGGATTTGGGATGGGATATTGAGGCAAAGGAAAGCACTAGTGGGTGCAATATTTCAGGTGTTTTGGAGGTTTGAGGAAAACTGTAAATTTAAGTGCTGTGACATTGGATGGCTGTTGCTTGGGGGAAATCTATATATTAGAGTAAGCCAGTGGAAGGCTGAGAGTAACCTACAGTTACAAGGTAATTGTTAAAGTTGAATTCTCCATATTAGCAAACTTGCTATGCCAAGATGAGAAATGGTTAAGAATATCCAAGTTTCTATTCTAAAATTCTTGAATCCTTATGTTCTCTGAATTCCCTGGGACTTATAGAAGTGGTTCCACTGCTCCCAGTTAAAGATTTCTGCTTAAAGCTGATGCAGAAATTTCTACTTTCCAAGACAGCATAGTACCTTCTGGATCTAACGCTACCTTCCCTCCTGGCCACCAGGCCAATAAATAAGGTCTAATCACAATAATAAATCCAGTAGATAAGTGCTGAGCCTGCTAATTGGCAAAAAGAACTATTTCCTGATAACATAGGGCATGGAAAGATCTCAAAATATTAGCCACTTTGGAAGCAAGATGTAATGCAAGTAAGGTTGGAGTTGTAACTAGGATGTGGGGAGATGTTGATTTGCTGAGACAAATGGAAATGATTAACAGATAATGTAATTTCTAGGTAAATGAGCAGACATCAAGGGTACTGTCTATTTATGCAATTAAAAAAAAAAAGAATTGAGAACCAGTAGGGCAAGGGCAGATGCCATAAATAAGTCATATCCTTGCTCTATTTCTATAAGTCTATTTTCAGATCTGGAATCATCAATGACTAAAGAAGTCACAGGAAGAAAGATCCTGAAATACTACAGCAAGTAAATGTAATAACTAACACCCAAGTTCATTAACTAAAGCACCAATGCCATTCTACATTTTGAGGACTGATGGATACAAGGTCTTGATTGATCTTGATCTTGATATCCAGAGTAACTGTTACAGTCGAGTTTATGAGGTCCAGGAAGAGACATACTTGGTAGTGGGCAAAACTCTCACATTGATTCCTCTACTCTATGGAATAAGAGCTATCACAGGGAAGGCCAAGGAGAAGCTTCTGAAACTGTTCCCTCAAAGCCCTAGCCAAAATAGTTGATCAAAACCAATAATGCATCCTGGAAAGAATGACAGATATTTGTACCAGTATTAAAGACTTCAAGGATATGGGGATGGCAGTCTTCATAATATCCTCCATTTAATTCAGCAGCCTAGTTTCTATGGAAACAGATGGAGCCTAGACGATGACAATCAGGTTTCTGCAGATTCAACCAAATAGTAACACCATTTGAAACTGTTATGTCAAATGTGCTGTTTTTGATAGAAAGATTAACATGGCCTTAGTCACGTGGTCTATTGCCACTGACTTGGACCATGTACTCTTTTCAATATCCATCAGGAAAGAGGATCAGAAGCAAGGTGAATTCTCATAAGGTGGATAAGAGTAATTTATTTACTGTCTTGCTCTATATCTTGTGCTTTCTATCAGAATATAATCAGAAGGGATCTAGATTTACATATGCCACTACTATATTGAC
The DNA here is from genome assembly GCF_048418805.1 of Vulpes vulpes. Taxonomy (NCBI): domain Eukaryota; kingdom Metazoa; phylum Chordata; class Mammalia; order Carnivora; family Canidae; genus Vulpes; species Vulpes vulpes. The sequence continues at coordinate 141,105,716 of NC_132782.1, forward strand.
AATACATGCTAATCAGATCAATTGAGCATAAAATGGCAAGTACATTGAAGGCCTTAGTAAGTATGTGAAGAACTCTGAAGGACTGGAGATAAATCCAACACAGGGTCAAGGTACTAACTCATTAGTGAAGTTTTTCGGGGACCAGTGTATGCCATGACATCTTTTCTAAAATAAAGACAAATGATTGTATCTCATACTCCTGCCACTAGAAGTAAATATTATCTGGTAGGCTTCTGGAGTTGCTGGAGGCAGCATATTCACATTTAAGAATATCCAACCTACTTACTGAGTGACATGGGAGGCTGCCACCTTTAAGGAATACGTCTGTGCAATCCAAGCTGCATTCAAGCAGCCTTGCCACTTGGGCTATACAAACAATCTGGCCCATCCTCTGGTATTATAGGTATCTGTGGTAGGTCAAAATCCAAAATAGAATCACAATATAGACATGCAGTTGTCTGGTGCCCGTCATGCCATCCACAGTTATACACTATTCAAATAAAAACTCCCTATGAGCTACTGAATTCTGGTAGATGTGGAGAATCTGACTAGAAAACATCAGATGTTCAGAGGTCCAGAGATGACCATCGTGAGCTGAGTTCTGGTAGGTCCACTGAGTCATAAGTTTGGGCAGGCCAAGTCACAGACCATCATGAGATGGAAGTGATTCATCTGGGATGAGGAGTGATTTGAGCCATGGGGGTACAAGTAAGAGGCTTAAACATGTTTCCTAGGAGCCCATATCATCTATCACAGTTGCATCAGCACCTTTTCCCTACCTTACACCTCTGTCCACAGGAGGGGGTATCCATTCTGACCAGGTGATGGAAGACAAAAAAGGCTCACTGTGATTGACTTGGAATGTGAGTACAAGCACACTAGAGCTCCACTCAGGGTTGCTCCCAAGAGAGTGTGTTAAGGGAAATTCTCCCTTGAAGCCCAACTTTGGTCAGGATACCTACTTAAGCACCCTATATGGAAGGGAAGTGGCCCTGGCTAAGTATACATATGGGCTTATGGAAAGCGTCAAATGGCTTAGCTCATTGGTTATGTGGCTTGAGAAGAGAAAGAAGTGAGTATTCAGAAGGAGGTCGAGTATGTGACTAGACCTTTGTGAACGGGCACAGAGTGTGGCAATCCTTGAAGCACAGGTTAGTTTCTGCCAGGGGCCACCCACTACGGAAAAGTCACTAAATACCTTAGTAGACTGCACCAGTCAGCCAGTTGATACCAATCAGCCTTTTGTTGCCAACTACCCAAGAGCTGCCAAATGCCTTCTGAACAAAGTAGCCATGGTGGAATGGGGAGCACGCTAACATACGTGTACCTACTTACCTAGGCTGATCTAACTACTGTTGCTACTTAGAGTCTAATGCATTGATAACAGAAACCAATGATGAATCCCAGATACGATACCATTTCTTGAGAGGATCGACCACCAACCTGATGTCAGGTTGGTTTCACAGGACTCCTTTTACTCTGGAAGAAGCTGTGACTTATAGGATGAAAATTATGATATTTTCCAAGTATGAGTTTCTATTTCCAGCTTGCAGAAGCTCAACCAGCATCACTACCTGAGAGTTATTTGATCCATGAACATAGAATCCTGCCTAACATTCTCTTGGATCAAAGAAGTTTCTTTAAAGCAATGGAGGTGTGACAGTGGGCGCATGGTCATAGGGTACACTGGTTCTGTCACATACCGCACCACTCAGTTGTTGCTGGCTCAACAGTTTCTTGAAGGTACAACAGAGGTGCCAAGTTGCTGATAATAACTGGTGTGACTAAGCTGCACCCCATGGAATGTAATCTTCAATTAAATAAATGATCATGATGGGGTGCTCTAGCTCCAATATGTGAAATACGTAAGTCTGGGAAACAAGAGGTGGAAATATAAGTGGTCTTACTCCCCATTTTTCACAGGGACCTCTTTAGGGGAGCTTCTGATGCCCACATCTGTAACTTAAGGCCCTGCATGTCTAGAAATGCTAGTTCTTCAAGGGGGAGCACTTGTCCCAGGGGAGATTTCATGAATTCCATTAATCTTTTATGTGATGGCTCCTGCCTAGTCACATCAGATTTTTTTTTTCTCCCAAGAGAACTATGGGTAAGGAGAGCAATAATGTTGAAATGTTAATCGATCCTTATAATCGGGAGAAAGTAGGACTGCTGTGACACAATGTGAGCAAGGAATAACAGAGCAGGCACCAGGAATTCCACTGGGGCATTTCTTGGAACTCCCCTACATAAGTTAATGGTAAAGGGAAAAGGTCTGATCTGCCATGGTCTGAGAAATTGATGACCAGGGGACCAGACTCTTCAGGGATGAGGATCTAGTTCACCCTACACATAACCTACTTAAACCAGCAGATGTGCTGGACTAGAGGTTGGGGAATCTATGGCAGATATCTGGAGGAAAGGCTATCAATATTGGGCTCTACTTTGTCCCACTAACCTGCCTCTCCTGAGTTGCCCCGGGGTAAAGAGACCAACCAGAATTCTAGAGTTTTTCATAGGTGGGGTGAACTTGCTCTATGAAGAAAGTAATTCTGAGTGGCACAAGGAAGTGGTGACCTGTGGTGGGTGTGTTGCCTTATGCGGGTCTGCTTTTAGGATCTACCTGATTGGTGGCTGTTGATTGTTTATGCCTAACTGTATCCCACTGCCTTCCTCTCGGCCGAAGAGGCTGCCTTGCTAAAGTCTATGCCCTATTTCCAGGGCAACTTGCATCCAATGACTCATCAATACAGAAGAACAAATGCCTGCCTGGCTTTTCTATCTAGTTTGGGGATATGCCTGAAAGGCATCCCCAGATTCTTAGTTCTCTGTAAGATTTGCTGAGTCCTCTGTTGCAAAATTATCCGACTGGAACTTCAACCTCTACCTGAACAGTCCTATTTCCCTTGCTCTTTCATAGGTACCATTCCAGAGAGCACTCTCCAATTAAAGCCCTATCTACACATTTCAGAATCTCACAGCCTCTTTTTTTAGAGAATCTGTCCTATGACCCTTGGGTGGGAGGAGAGAATATTTCCTTTTAAGGAAACAGCTTGTCTAGATTCACAGAGGTGGGAAAGTGATAGGTATGAAACACTTATTAATCTACTGTTAGGGTTTAGATGTTTTGGGGAGAGAGATTGAAGCCAGATCATAAAAGACTTTGAATGCCAGGATGATGGCCTTGAATATCTACTTTAATTGGCATTCGGGAACATTCATGGCCTTTAGAGCAAGCAACTAAACTGATCTGAACTTTGCTGTGGGAATATTGCATGGTATGTAAATTGCATCAGAGTCAAAGAAGGGTTCGTATCAGAGAACCATTAAAGGGATTAACTTTGGTTTCCTGAGGGAGAAATCGTTGTTTTTGGCCATGGTTAGTCTCCTCCAAATGGGGAGGAGAGTTCCCAGGCAAGAGTGTAGAGGTAAACGGGGCTAGGGGTTTGATTTGATGTGAGGAGAAGTAGGAACTGGCCAAATGTGATATTTCTGGAAGTTTGAGAAAGCTGTTTTGGGGCCTTTAGAAGTCTTTAGAAGGACCAGGAGGTGCCAGTTCACTGGGTTTCCTTGGAGATAATATTCTGGAAATTTCAGAGGGCATGGGGACGCTTTTTGTTCAGCTGTTCCCTACTCAAATCCTCCCAGCTGATTATAGAAATGTTTCCTAATCTCTGTGCCCATTTTCTCCCTAGGTTTAGCCTGCTCCATTCATTTTATGTCTTTGTTCTTTTGGGGATTAGCCGGGACAGACTGTGAACAGGCCGATAGCTGCTTCTCTCTACCACGAACCAGGGCACTGTTGTATAGGCCCCTTTTAAGAGCTAAGTTTTTAATGACCCCAAGCTTTGAGTTAATTATTCTTATTATAGTATTACTTAAACACATTTAAACATAAAAATAGGGATAAACCCTGTGTGCTTATCGGTTTTATGTAACTATGTATAAGAAAAACCATTTTATAAGTTCAAGTCAATAAAAACTACAAAACTAATAAAATTTAAGTGGAGACCATTAATTTAATGGACAGATGAAGTTGTTTTGTGGGACTTAAATGGCTGCTCACAACCTCAGTGACGATCAGGCTCTTCTGAGTTCGGAACTCCAGTACTATCTTATCACTTATTATGACTTAATTTGCTCACTGTTTTCTATATTCAAACCACAGGAAAATCTTCACGAGGATTTCAAGTGAAATCAGTTTGCCCTTTCTGAGCAGTGACCCTATGATGTACATTTCGCATTAGCCTTAGACAATTAGAGGGAGGCACTTTGACTCAGGACATCCTGAATTCAAATGTGTATTTGGGAGACAAAAGCGAGTTATAGTATTTGGTTATAGAGTTTTCATATAGATGATTCACAATACAATTACTGAGAAAATTTTTAGGTGACCATACTAAAACATCCATCTAAACTTTTAGGAGCTCAGGGATCCAGCAGATTTTTTTTTTTTTTTTAAATTAATCATCTTGGTCCACTGCTGGTCTGTGAACTGCTACAATGATATTAAGTTCTTTATTTGTTCTTTTGGAGCAATGACAAGTAATTTCATCTTAATGTGCAATTAAAGCCTATTTACCAGTAAAATACTATGTAATTTATTCAGGGTGACCATGGTTTAGTATTTACAAGCCAAAATTTGTATAATCTTAGATTTGCTGAATTTCTTTCTTTATTAAGTGGTCTGGTTGCCACATATAGCCTGGCGATTCTGAGAAGCTTCTAAAGATGAGTGGCCTTCCATCTTCCCCAACTTCCGTCTTCCTCAACCTCAGTGAAGGCTGTTTTATGTTGGTGATGATTTTCCATTATTATTCTTGGCTTTCATGTAGAAGTTCCTTCAGGTTTAGTCTCATCATGATATATCCTTGTTGTGTATTTATTTAATCATACTCCATAGTGGTAGCAAAGCATAATTTTACCACTAATTTTCTGTCCTCTAATCTTATAATAACTTGTCTCTAAGGTATGTACTCTGAATCACATATGAATCATCTACATTATCTAATCCTAACCTCCTCCCCCAAATTTAATTCTACAGTGAGTGATATTTCACCACCATCATGGAGTAATATTTTCAATGGAAAATAAGAACAGGAAAATTAAGTGAGTTTCAGGGCTGTTTGCCTTGTTGAAATGAGTGCAGGTCAAAACAGTTTGAGAGCTACTATTCTAATTAGCAGGACACCTCAAAATTGGTTATTTGTCTTTGTCTCTGGCTTTCCTCTAGGAAAGTCACACTTAGTAAAGTATTCTTTATATTATCTTTGTGTAAACTTAGTTTTGATGATTTGCTGCCTAAAATCCATGGTGACCAGGCCTGGGTGGCTCAGTCGGTTAATCATCTGATTCTTGACTTTGGTTCAGGTCGTGATCTCAGGGTCCTGAGATGGAACCCCTGCATCAGACTCTGTGCTCAGTGGGGAATCTGCTTGAGATTCTCTCTCTCCCTCTGCCCCTCTCCCACCTCCCTCTCTTTCCCTACAATGAGTAAATCAATTTAAAAAAAATCCTTGATGACTGGATCATAATTTAACTAAGGAACAATATGAAATGGATCCTTAGTGTAATTCTAGCCCTAATAGGTCAGATTTGGTATAAAACTAGTACATGCTGGATCAAATCCAGATGGGTTTATGAGCAAATGAACCAGAAGGATCTTGTTATAACACTTTTACATTGAACATGGTCCCATAGAATGGATTTCAAGGATAGCATAGTGAGAATGTAGCGCAAATGAAAAAGGCATGGGTAGCTCTTTTGATAGATGAGAAACGTAGGTAGAACAGGGGATAGAAGAAATGTCTTGGGGAACACAGATGAGGATGATATAGGGAATCTGAGTCTGGAGTTATTTTAAGCGTTGGCCTTGGGGTATGAAAGGCAAAGGAAACAAAAAGCAAAGTCTATGAAATTTACTTGAATGTCAGACAAGTGCCTGGCTGAAAACATTTGAAACTGTTATACTCAAATCAGTTCAATATGTTCAGTATTATTATTATTTTTATAACTAATTTATTTATTTTAATACTGTTGAGCACTGTATTAAGCCACACTTCTCAGAATTTTTTCTGGCACCTTTTTACAATAGAGCCCCCCACATTTTCTCTCTCTGGGTTGTTTAAAGCACTCAATTGTCTACTAATTTCCCTGGGTATCTTAAGTACCAAAATATGAATTTAAGACAATAAGGGAAAGGTCTACATTTTTATTAAATGAAAGTTGCTGAGGGTTATGAGGAGCCCACTAGAACTTTGTTATATTGTATTTTATTTCATTTCTCATTATCTTTCTTTATTGTTTACATACAATTAAAGATCTTACCCAGGAGATAAAAGACTTTGTTAAGTCCAAATCAATGGCAGTACTTTTGGAGGAAACCTTGGTGGTTAGTTGGTGATGGCAGGATTTGTAGAAGCTCTGGAATTTAAAAGATGGTTTTTATCGCTTAGCTCTTTCTACAGAAGGAAACATGATGTGGATAAGGACACCGGTAATTCCAACACTCTTCCTTGAACACACAGGAATTATCCAGGTAGTCTATCTATACAAACCTATTTCTGAGTCTAAATTCTCTTGAAGACACAACTGATGTTTCTCTGGTTACCTTTTTTCTGGTTAAATCTACATGTGCATAAAAATCACAAAGTGAATAGCTGGAGTTGCATTAAAATAGTTTTTTGATTCTATAGTGTCTTAACCAAACCTCTACTTCTTGATTTTTACCTCTGCGTAATAATATATATCTTAAATAATGTTTTCTTACACTCATAAAGAAAGGGTAGTTATTTAGGCAAAAGCTTTCTGATAAATTCAGTGAATGAAATGCATACTCTGCTTTAATCATTGCATTTTTTTCAAAGATGCATGGTAACAGCCATGCCTAGAATATTGAAATTCCAGAAAACTAGGACAAGTGAACGTGCAGATTTTGGGTCTGAGAACTGGAGGCATTCTAGTTTCAGTACAGTTCTGTCTTCTCCAAGTTTGTATAATCCCCACATCCTCCTTCATCCATGTAAAACTGTTCCCACACACTTTTTGCCTCTGGAGTCCTTTCTGTTTATGCCCCGTCAACCATCTCTTCTATTGCTTGCCAACTCTGTCCTCCTATTGGTCTCTTTTGCCAAAGGAGACATTTTTTGGTTTCTTACAGTAGCTGCATAGATTAAAGGAAATGAGAGAGTTCTGAACAAGAATATACTTATACATTTTTCCCTTAAAAATTAGAAAACTTTTAATCTCCCCCAGACTTAAATTTCTTCATGTCATATATAGTAATAAAGTCATATACAACTGCATTATCTTTGTGTGTGTAAACAACTTCCTGGAACTCACCCAGGTCTTAAAAAAGTACTGTCTACATAATGCCCAAACATCCTGCTGAAAAATTCAAGTCAAAGCATTCAGTTGTTTGGTTGACAAGACACCATACTTTTGAGTATTTGTTTAATCAGAAGAAATCGAATGACTGTTCGATGAATGGGTATTGTTTAAATAATGATACAGATATCTATTTTTTTTTGCCAGCTATTCTGGTTTCAGTAGTCACAGCTTTGCTATTAGCACCTAGAGTGTAATTTATTCACTGTGACCACATTGCTGATATTTTTCTATAATCAGACTGATTCTAAGATATAAAAAATGTTAGTTGCAGTTGATCACACAGATTTATGTTTTTCGCACAGATTTATTTTTATTCTAAATGTCACACAATCAATAAATCTTTACATATATATTTATATATGTACTTATATGTTTATATATTGATAGAGATATTCAAAAAACTCAGTTTTAACACATAAAACATTATTTTATTTTATCATGCAGTAATATATAAAAATAGTAGCTGCAAAATTCATTTTTTAATTTTCTTATAAAATGCAAAATAAAGCATTTAGACAGGAAGGAGAGGACAAAAGAAACATTTAATTAGTCTTATATCGGTGTGAAGATAAGTATTCTTTATCAAGAAAAGTTACTGTTTATTGCATCATTGGAATCAACACACTATTTTTGATAAATTAATATTTATTATTTGTTTAATCAATTTTTAAATTTCCTTTCTTCTACTTCCTAAGTATTTACAAGGTCCCTTAACTTGAGTAGACTTTTACACAAATTTGTCTGGAAATATTTCCACATTGCATTGTGGATTTTGTTTTTTATTTGGATTTCTTTTGATACTGTTTCTAAAATTTTCTGAACTTGAGTCTATAATACATATATACGCATACATATGTATATACATTTTATGGAATAAAACCAATTCTTTAAGCTATTAACTAGATTTTTCTGTTATAATAAGGAATTTCTTATTCACAACAAATTAAGTAATTTGTTGACTTTTTCCTCTTTAAGCTAATTTAACAAGTGTTTATTAAGTACCCATTTTATATTTGAAATCATATGCATATGCAGTATCTGGTTAGGTTAATCACAAGTCTCAATGCAGTCAAAGCAGATATATTGATTTAAAAATACAGAAATGGCATTTATGCTTTTTGTTTTTGTGATCTGGGTGTATTTCTCCATTCAACCTTATGCCTATGCTTTCTGAAATAAACTTTTTATGCAAGTATCTTATCAGCTGAAAATTTAGAATTTAAAACTATTTACTAGTTAATAGCTTTTGTCCAGATAACTCAAACATCTTAAGTTTGTGATTTTAGTTAAATAATTTGGAAATTTATATTACCTCCTTTTAAAAATTTCTCTCTCGTTTCTCCATTTGCCATATTATGTGCATAATACAATATTTGATAGTCACTTTATTAATTTATACTAAATTTTATAATGACTTCCATGTGGTTTTATATTGTTTATTTCTTTACAGAATCAGCAAAATTTATTATTAGAAATACAATTTCTGTATTGTGTATAGTTTCTGCCATAAAGTTGGCTGTAACTGCAAGTCTTTGAAAGTAGAGGAAAAAATATGGAATCCGGAGTAGCAAGGATTGATTCACTGAACATTTATTCAAGGACTAAATTTAGCTTTCCCTTTGGTACTGAATATCAAAATACTTATAGATAATATGAGTACATACCCACATGAGCAAACATGTATACATTCATATATGAGTACTTAAAAATTTTGGTCATTTTAATTGTTTAAACAGTAACAAAAGCAAAATGGAAAAACATCTCCCTAAAATTATATAGAAATAAATTCTTCAAGTAATATTTTTACAAGAACAAAATGATAATAAAAAATTGGGGATCTCTGGGTGGCTCAGTGGTTTAGCACCCGCCTTCGGCCCAGGGCCTGATCCTGGAGTCCCCAGATCAAGTCCCACATCAGGTTCTTTGCATGAAGCCTGCTTCTCCTTCTGCCGGCATCTCTGCCTCTCTCTCTGTGTGTCTCTCATTAATAAATAAATAAAATCTTTAAAAAAAAATTACTGTGGCCAATAGTAGTGGAAAGTGTCCTCTTTCTGTAGCAAAAGTAACAAGATACACATTTCTTAATAAATAAACAAGGAGACAAAGAGTATAAAATATCTACCCCAAGCAAATGGCTTAAGTGAGCACATATTGATTAAAAAGAGATGAAGTGAAGATTTCACACAAAAATATCACTATTACTGATAAAGTAGAACATTTTATGACCTTCCATCTTTAGGACTTCAGGCAGCAGGAGTCTGAACTTGGCTTCCCACTGTCAGTGTTAAAGAGATTAGTGATGTAATTGTCATTGAATCCGATGTCCTTCTAAAAAAAGACCTGAATTTGAAATGCAAATCAGAATTTATTGAATCTTTTATGACATGGTGGAAGAATTAAAGAACTTGGTTTATGATGAGAAGACAAGATTGACAACTAGATAAGAGCTATGTTTTTAGCAAAGTAACAAAACAAGAAATGAAATCAGATTTTTGGTGGTTCATTTTAACATGCAAACAGATTTTTTAGTAATGTGAGGACATTAAAACACTTAAAAGATCATCTTCTAGGCATCTGATCTTTGAAACAACTACCTTCCCTTCATCCAAGCCACTTAGTGGGCTCAAATGAAATCCATGTAAAAATCTTAAATAGTTGCAACCCCCGATGGTGATCACAAGAATTGGGTGTATATAAACACTATGCCCAATAGTTGTAACCCTGAACTGCATCAATAATAGTGGACATATCTGTCTTGGCTTCAGGGAATTGAAGGAGCCTGAAAGACATATCCAAGAATCTCTATTTATATTCTGTAATGCAACATAAGATATATAAGCTGTTTTAGAAATTTTGCATTACAGAGAAAAACTGTATAATCTTGGACTTTGTTGGACTCAATCCAAAGGATTTTAGTGTGTAAGACTGTGTTTTGTAGTCCAAAGGCAGATTTGGAGTTGCCGTTAAAGGAACATGAGTTATTGTTTTTAAACAAAAACAAAACAAGCTAGATCTCCGTTGATACAATGTGGTTCTCTAACATGACCAGGATGAATAAGTGATGTCAGAAATGGTGGCTACTTAGCTCTTTGGATTCTATGCAGCATTAATTGTGATGTGGTTTTGTAGAGCATGTATTACATGACAAATTAAGGCACAAGAACCATAGCAAGTGTTCCCTTCTTAAAGTAACTTGTACTTTTTTTGTGAATTTAAGAAATGTTTAGAGAATAATATATACCTTGAGTCGTGATCTGGGTGAGAGGGTCAACATGAGTTCCTAGAAGAGAGAGATCACTTTGGACTGGTGCTTAGCTGAGGCATGAAGAAAACATTTAATTTACAGCATCAAGATAGGGAGAGGAGATCATGTCAGGCAAGGAGTATAACATGTTAAAAGCACAAAGCTTGAAGAACAATATTAGGTTGAGCGATAAAATTAATAATGACATTAACAAACATTTACTGATAACTTGTGGGAGTCTGTCCTAAACACTTTCATCTATTACCTCATTTCATGATCAAGCTTTTTTTTTTTTTTTTTAATAAATGAATAAAGAAGATACACGGAGAGGTATGTGACTTTCCCTAGGGAGGAGCTGAGATCAGGATGTAGGTAATCTCAGAGTCAGTTTAATCGGTTGAAATGACCAGATATAAAACTTGCTTATTGTGGGAAAGAATCAACTTCCTGCTGACCTGGCATAGACATCTCGGTTTTGTTAACCAAAGTGAGACATGACATATTTTATTTTAAAATCAGATTATTGCAATTGTCTATTTTCAATAGCAGGAAACCCCAATTCCAGGATTTGTGAAAATAAGTTACTGGTCACATAGTTAAATGTGAGCGGTAAGTACATAGCAAAAGTAATTTTAATTTGCAGTAGCTTTTATTATGTGGTAACTTTTAGTTTGTCTATTTACTGAGTTTCTTTACTGCCCCAAAGAAAATTGATTCCCACCCACAGAAATAGTTCAACCCAGAAAAAAAAAAAAAAAAAAAAAAAAAAAAAAAAAAACTCCTGAAAGATAAACCTTGAAGTGACAAGTTGTTCAATTAGAAAAAAATGGAAAAAAAATCTCAATTTCTGGACAGTCTAAATGTGGAAAAACCATTAGACACTAAAACTTGAGGCAAACTTACAAATTCTCTTCCTAAATTAAAATAGAAATTAATATTGCAAAGTCATTACACTATAGGGCTGGATATAAATGTAATTAATTAATGTTAGAAATATCATACAATTTAATAGAATTATTTTGCTAATAGATTTTCAATTGAGACTCCTGACTATAAAATAAGTCATTTTGATGGACTTTTCTGGAGAATCCTAATAGACACAGTTAATATACATTATTTATGCTCAGCAGTGTTTTTTATTATACACATGTGCCCAGAGGCTTAGGCAATGGGCAAAGATTTTTTTAAAATAAATTGAAAGAATAAATAAATTAAATAAAATTAAAGCCACATGTTACATTTTTGGAAGGGGAGAGCCACATTCATGTGACCGTTGGCTACCCCATATGTTAACCTTGAGCCTGCTTTCAGGTAATCTTGTGATTAAAGGCCTAGTCCCTAAATAGTCTAGGGCCAGTCTCTAGTGACATGCAGAGAAAGCAGTGGATGGAGAGTCAGGTTCAGCCCATCCTGAAGAACCTTGAACATAATCCATGAAGTCTTTGATAGAGCTGTGAGCATCTTGGTGATTTAAAGGGACCCATTCTTCTAACTAGGTAACTTTGAAGAGGTAGCTGTTCAGTACAAAGATCATCAGACATGGACTTATTTGAGCTTCATCACAATCCAATACCTGAAAAAATTATGGACCGATTAGAATTCTCATCTTTTCCAAGAGAATGTCTGGAAAAAGGATCGGGAGAAACAATGCACTTCTTTCTCTACCTTTCTCTTCATTAAAACTAAGCAAAAAAGGAGAAAGAAGATGTCTGGAATGCAATGTGGAGATTGTTTTTTTTTTTTTTAATCTGCTAGTAGGGATTTACTTCTAATCATTCCTTGACTATATGATTATGTATTATGACAATGTCATAATACCAACTTTTTGATGGAATGTCAGAAACATTTTATAAGTCTGTGGTTCCCTGAGAACTCAAATGCTTTTATAACTCCATAAAGTTACTATAATAGGCTTTATGATTTCTTTTAAATGACTGTCAGAGGGACCTGCCATTATCTTGACACTTGTATTTGAGAAACTTCTGCTTGAGCTCTTACACACCTTCATGGCAACACTCAATGTCTAGGCTCTTTTGTGGCTTCCCCTTTCTGCTTCTCATTATGTCTAACCAGCAGAATGTTTTGTCTGTTTTGATCAGCAAGGTTAGAAGTGAGCGGAATTCTGAACCAATTTTTTTTTTGCACTGTTTTTCAGTTCTGTTTAAGAAATATTTACTGAAGTTCTGGACCCATAAAAATGAAGTGGATTTTGAGCTTTTATTGATGTACTGGAAGAGGAAGTATTGCCCATTGTTACTATACCCAAAACATTTCAGGAGTACAAGCAGAGAAATATGTCTTTATCATCAGAATTTAATATGAAATCATGTTCTTCTTCTGTCATACAGAAAATTTGTCATAGATTTTATCTGCAATAAAAGCTATGTCAATGGTGCCACGTAATACATTTGTAAAGGTTAGAGATATTTTAACCCTCATCTGTGACCAGAATAATAATAGTAAGTAGCCCACTGAAACGCCAATGGCAGATTGTTAAAAGTGTAAAAATTGTCTGCACGTATGAATGCAAAACAGCATAGGAATCCACATATTGCAATGCGGGGGAGGGGGGTCATTTCAAATGGTGTCCTTGAAATGATAAATTTATTACATACATAAAAAATATATGATTACTAATTCTATCAATCTTATGTCCTTGTCACAGATTTGTGTTTTTAAAGTCCAGAGAGATTATGCTGTTGTATTGGTTCAAACTCTCACAGAGGCCTGTGAAAATATAACAGTCACATTACTTTAATGACTTACTTTTTGAAATGTATCTTGTAACAAACTCTGCATAATGAACAGCATATTCTCAGAAATACAGGTTTTCCATACCTGGCTCTCCATTTCCAAAATTTATATAATTGCCTATTTTTAACTTCTGCTAATTAGGAAAACAAATACAGGAGTAAATATTTGTACCTGGATCAACCATTCCTTGGAAAATTAAAGTTTCTGACATTTATTTCTATGAAATTGTAATATCTCTTTCTTTCTATTAATATTTCCTAGTGTGACTTTCCAGAAAGAATTTACTTTCTCCTTTAACCACACATTCTATTTTTATATTAAAAACTGAATTTCAGATATTACAACTTCTTTATCAGCAGCTGAACAATTGCTAAGCAGCCACAGGACATATATTTAAGTCCCTATGCCCGAAATTGAGTTACAGGATGACTACAATTCAGAACCAGCTAGAAAAATAAAATGCATTTTTAGATTTTGTTTTTCATTGAATGAACACGGGAAAGAAATAAAAGTTTTACTTAGGAAAATCCAGGTAGAATTCTCCTCCTCCTCCTGCTTCTGCTTCTTCTTCTTCTTCTGCTGCTGCTGCTTGAACAGCCCAGACAGTAGATTTATCTAAGCAAATGAATTCCTTTCTTAAGGCTCACACTGACTTCTGGTCATTTTATTCTGAGGTGCAGAATGTATTTTGAATACAAGATGATTTAATTTAGTTGGTTTAATCCACAGCTTCAACTTTTGCCTTTTCTTTTAAAACAAGTTCCATAAAAGCATCCACAGAAGCCTTGTTTTGATTACCCTTTATCCCTCAGCCTTAGATCAGTATCGGCTTTTCCCCCTTGCTCACAATCCATTAGAGAAAATACTGTAGATTTCTACAGCATGACCAAAACTCACATTATGTTTGCAATTTTCCGTAAGATTTGTATAGTATAAAGTAAAAATGTTTGCTTTAAGAGACATCTGCTATAAATAAAATGACAGTGTAAATTTTCAAGAGAGCTGCACAATTGCTGTAAAGGTTCAAAACATGAGCCTTCTAGAGTGGGTTCCAGCACTTAGCAATTTTCCAGAGGGTCAACAGTGTTCACCTCGATGTTCCTGAACCCCCACCCAACTCCTAGTTCTCCCAGTCTCCCTCCCAGCTCCCAAAATTGCAATGAAATTAGCCTGTAATGCTTTCAACGCCCTTGCAGATCAGCTTTCATTCTCAGAGAAACATGGGAATGGCATTAAAATGTGCTTCCCACTCTTACAAAATATTTCCTCAAAATGCCTTAAAAACTCAAGCCAGTTACTTCAGATTCTGATAGTATCTTTATTGAATAGAATCAGCCAGCTTAAAAGGGTCAGCCATTCTGGTCAGTGACACATATTGTTTAAGAAGTTTCCAGAACTACTCATTAAAGCCGTGCCTCAGGAGAAATTTGTTAGGGAGAACAGAGAGAAGCTGGCATTTCTTTTTCCAAATTTTCCTGTTAGTAGTCTTCAAAAACAAAGAACAGAGTTCTCATAGTATGCTTTTTTTTTTTTTTTTTTTTTTTTCTGAACAACAGAATCTTTTATGTTACCTAACGTGAAGATCTCCATAGCGTCTTTGGTCAGAAACTGAGTTGAGAAATCATTGAGTAAGAATGACAATCAGGAGTCAAAAATACACTGTCGTTCAGAGGAAGACAGAGCCACTTTCCTGAACACGATTGTTGAGGAATATATTTAAAGCACATTTTTAAACTCCTTGATGATGTTGTTTATATATTTTAGTATAGATGGTGAAATCAGAGCATCAAACAGGACTTTAAAATTCAAAATATCAAATTCTATAGAATGACAAATATGTTATATTCAGGCTTTGACCTTAATAAGGGCTCCAGGGCTTGATGGAGACGTGTAAATTAAGGCTCACTATTTTTCCGATAAAAAGAATGGAAGTAGCAAATCGTGTGAAAATTTCATTTATTTACTGCATATCTAGTATGAAAATACTTTTTGGTATTTATAGGAACATATTTTAAATTGCTTTTTCATTATGTTACCCCAAAGGCAAAATTATTTTATAGGAAAATTGATTTGCTATCACATAAAACAAAGATAAGCATTTAAAAGGTCCAAACTAGTCAAATGATGGAAATTTTGCTCACAAACATTCCCGAATGTGTTACTGTAGTTTTGTCAGTGCACTTGTGTGTGCATGCATGTGTGTATTTTCAAAGCTTTCCATATTTATTGTTCTGAAAAATTACTTTTTGTAGCACTGGGGGAAATGTTAGGCTGCCACTTTCTCAGACAGCAAGTGCCTAATGCACACAGAAATTACATAAATTGTTATGACTATCAAAACCAATTGCCAAATTTTTTTTTACAAAATACTTCCCCCTCTTATAAATGGTTTAATTTTCCCCTATCTCTTTGAGTCCTTTATCTTCTCCAATGTCCTACCCTGCAATATGTGTGAAATTTTATCAAAAGCTTTCTGATATTACCATAAATTACTGTGTAAGCAGAGCTATTGCTTATCTGTCAAGGGGGCTTTTTTCTCTTTCTTTAGCAATTTTCTCCATTTCTATATGTGTGAAAGGTTTTCCTTGCTATTTCTTACCAAGGACTGCACCTTAAAGGCTTTGACTTTTACTAAGGGGATACAGTAGAAAGTTGTTCGTGAAATAACCTCGTGACACCACAAAGGGGCAAGAAAATCATTTTATTTCATATGTTCTTTCTTTAACAAGTATTTAGGGAGAATAATTTCTATATGGCAGGACATATTCCTATGTTAGGTATAGAAAAGGCATTTCTTTATATTTAATGTGTTCCTCTAACTCTTTAGTTCATTTGGTTGTATGTTTTACATGCAATGACTATTTACTATTTTTCCCAATTATTTATTTTTAAATCTCTTACAATATATTTCATTAGTGCAACATGGTAAATGTTAATCTTTTGATAGGAATTATTTTATGGGCCCTATTGTACCTGGTTAGTCATAATTTTTGACAACTATGCAATTATCTTTTCTATTGTGAGCTTTCTTTAAAAATATTCAAGGTTAATTGGATGGATATTATACTTTGGAAAGAAGTTATGATGATATCCTATTATAAACTGTGTAATCTGGGAAGAGGCTGAATATCAGGGTTGTTTTATTACTGCCACAGGCAGAGATGGAGTGAAATTTCTATTTTGGGCAGTGCAGGGAAAAGGTCACTTTGAAGATCCAGACTTTGAGAATGATTGTCATGATAACAGAATATCTAGAAACTGCTTTAAAGAAGCATAACATAAAGCCCTCAGTGATGTGCCTGGGGGGCTCATCAGCCAACTGGAATTCTGTTTCACACTCAATGACTCGTCCTGCCATATTTTTAATTTTACATAAATGTCACCTCAGGTATATTTAAAAGTCTTTTACGAAAATTAGATAACCCATTGTTCCCTCCATAGCACACACATGTTCGGCCCACAGGAGGATTAAAAAGCAAAATAGAAAAGATGTGTCTCTGAATCTGTTTGTATTGAGATCTATGCAGTAATGTAGAAAATGTTCATATTTATCATCAAGGCTATGTATGTCAACAGCGATCAAATTGTTTTCAAAGGCAACACCAGAGATAATAAGCAATGACAACAAACTATCAGGCTTCCTTCTTGAATGGCAATTTTCTTCTCAGCACAGCTACTATGTACAGATGCCGTCACTCCGACCACAAGGAACAGGCCATCTCTGCACATGTGTTGTGAAAGTGATGGCAAAAACACTGCAGCCTCCATGTCTTATTAGAGCTCTTCTTTTATTGCTATATTTCTCTTGTATATTTATGCCTTTGGTGAGGGTGAAATCGAGAGTGCTGTTTCTGGAGATGATCCATCCTGAGTTCCACCCATACAGCCTCCAAGAGCTGGCCACAGGAGCTTGGACGAGGGCAAGGGCATTTCCCCATTTTCAAAGTAGAGACAACAATAGAAGTATATCAAAGGGACTTTGTGAGGATTAAACAAAGTTAATCTCTTTGTCTATTATCGAATTAGTAATTACATGTATTTCTTTTTTCAGAGAGAGAGAGAGATAGTGTGAGGGGGAGGGGAGGGTCAGAGGGGAGAGGGAGAGAGAGAGAGAGAGAGAGAGAGAGAGAATCTGGAGAAGATGCCCCTCTGAGTGCAGAGTCCCATCTCAGGACAATTTGTGAATTGTGTGGTCAGAGAAGGTGTCAAGGAAAAGCTGGCATTTGAGCAAAAGACCTGAAGGAAGAAAAGTAAGCAGTCATGTAAATATCGGGGGAGGGGGGGTGTTCCAGGGAAAGAGAATGCAAAGTACCAGGCCCAGGGGAAGGAGCATGCCATGGAGGTTTAAGAAGCTGCACAGAAGTCAGCATGAGCAAAGAGGAGATGATGATATCAGGGAAGTCCTGGGGGCTGCCCTATGTAGGATCTAGTTGGACATGCTAAGGACTTTTCATACTACTCTAAGAGAGGTGGAAAACCATCAAGGCAGGAAAGTTTTTAGCAGGAGAGTGATATGATATGACATTCCTTAAAGCATCATTGGGCAGCTATACTGAAAATAGGTTGTAGGGGTCAAGGACAGTGGCAGATCGACCAGGTAGTGAAGCTCTTGCACTAAATCCACACAAGAGGTAGCGGTGCTGGCCTCAGGTTTGAAGGGAGTGATTATAAAGTGCTTGTAACATTCCCTGTCATATGGTATTATAGTTAGTATTATCTTCCTTCTTATTTCATCACCGATATAAATATATAAAATGCCTGTATTTCCTACATCATGTTTCCAATTATTATGACATATTCTGATGTTAATTATTCAACTATTTTTCAGTGAAATTGTTTAGAACAATGGTTAGGGATCTTTAAAAAATCCAAACTCTTTTACTTTGAAAAGTTGAAAAGGTTCCTATTAGATTAGACTTGGATATTTCCATGATATGTCTCCTAAATATTTTTTCCTCTCTTGGAATATATTTAGCTCATTTAAAATATAATTCAGCTCCAATCTGCAATCCTTCTATCTAAGAAGTCAAAGTGTCATATGAAATAAAGGCAGAGGCTTGTTAAAAGTATTGGGGCTCCTAAACATTGTTTTTTCTTCTCCAGGAGCAGCAAAAATAGGGGAAGGAGTGCAGTTACAATAGTTGTCATTCAGAATTATGAATGAGGGTCTTTGGTTGGAGGTTCAAATTTCTGAAGAGTGGGACTGAGTGGTGAGATTGTGAGGAGATAGCTTTTTTTTTTTTTTAATAAAAGGTTAAATCAGGAAAACTAAATGCCCAGCTAGCTGTGGATGAGAGAAACTGAAATCAGCCATCCTGTCTTCCCAGTTTCATGCTAGATTGCAACAAGATCGCTGGGTCTCAGGGAGTCTAGGAAAGCATCATGTGTACTACAAATAAGAATTTTAGAGAAACTCTCTTGTAATTTGCTACCTGAATATGGTGTTAGGCAGTTGTCTAAATCAATCCCAACAATGACCTAAGCGTAGATGTAGATATAGACATTAATTCACTTAAGAAATATTTGCTGAACATGTTCTCTATACAAGAAACTCTTTTAGGAACCAGGGATACAGAGATAAAATGAAAAGTCCCTGCCTCATAGAACTCACACTGTAGTGAGGGAGACAGCTGATAAACATTTAAGGAATTGAATACATGATATAATATTATGTAGTGACAAGAGCTGGGCAGAAAAACATGAAGTGGTGTAGAGGTGGAGAGTGACAGAGAGTGCATTTTGGACAGGCTGCCTACGAAAGAGATCTCTGAGGAGGGACATAAGAGTGAGACATGAATGCAGCAAACCTGCAAGCCATTGTCTTGGGGAAAACATTCCAGGCAGAGAAAAGTCAAAGTGTAAGGCCTCTAAGGTGAGGACATTTCTGGTTTCTTCTAGGAATAGAAAGGAGGCCATGTGACTCTCTACCATGAGGATGTGAGGAGCACAAGGGTAGGATATGAGGCTGATGGGGAAGGATGTGGGTTTCCATGTTATGGGCAGTCATGGGTGGTTGAGACCATTGAAGTGTTATGATCTGATTTTCATTTTGGAAGGATCATTCTGTGGGGCAGGGAGAGAAAGGAAGCACAGATAGAAATAGGAGGTGCAATCAGGCAGCTATTGCAGGCACTCAGGGGAGACCAGGGCTTGGATAACTTGGTCATGAATAAATCTGAGATACATCTATAGGTAGAGGTGACAATATTCAATCATGTGAGAGAAAAAAAAAAAGAAAAGAGAGGTTTGGTGCATGTAATCGCTATGTGAATGGTGTTATTTCACCAATCGAGGAATGCAAATTTGGGAGAGTGCAGCTGGAGTGCAAGGGAAAGTTTTTCAAAAGAAGATATGTTATCTTCTCGTGTTCTCCATAAAGTCCACAACACTTCTGAGACATTAAAAGCAATTTCTATTGTTTAAAAAAAAAAAAAGTATCACTTGAGATAAAATGGAGGTGGGCCATTTAACTTACTCCCTTGAGATAAGCATAAATATGGTCTATCACAATGGTTTTCAAAGAATGTTCTGTGGTCCATTGGTGGGCTTTACGGGACTTCCCACATAGCCTCAAACTGACTGAAATGAACAGGAGGTCCTTCACAACATTCATGAAAAATCAGGCCTTATTCCATAGACCCATCTTATCTTTACTTGTAACTAAGAGGTTTTTGTTTCATTTTACTAGTAATCTATGATAGTGACATTTGGCATTTATATACCAAAAATACCAAGTTGCTAGAGCATCCTGAAGGCTAATTTAGTCTTATACTCAGAAGTGTTGACAATGCTTGACAATAATCCCTCAGTTTAAGGGAAAGATAATTTGTTAGAGGTGAACCAGAAATGTCTAGAGTTGGCAAGGATTTTAAAATTTGCAAAAGAATGAAGGAGTCCCTGCCAACAATTATTAATGTGCAACATACTCCTGCTCTTATGAGGACATTCACATATTGGGGAAAATGTCATTCTTTGAAGGTGAAAATTGGATAGGATAGTTAGTTAGAGAGTTAGTATCCTACTTAAATCAGTTTAAAAGGTACTCAAGGTGTTACAGAATTTCAGTGAGAAAGAGGTTTCAGGGTTTTGTGTTTGGGAGAAACGATTATATATCAGGAACCAAGGTGTGGAGTTGTGAGGCTAGCTGTGGATGCAATTCAAAAATTATAAGCTGGAAGTTGTGGATGAAACCTAGCTCAGGGACAAAGGGGTTAGGCTCTGATGGTAAACTTGAAGACATTTAGCCACTGGTGTAAAAAAGCCATTTTCTTCCTTTAGGCTTTTTGCTTTGCCTAAGAAAACATGAAAGATTTAAGAAAGTTTGTTCCCAGAGCTGTGATAAATGTAGTCACCTGTGACAAATGAATCCCCACAAGACCTAAAATGGTTGGTTTCTTGATGCTCCCCTGAGCCTGTCTTACCTGGGGAAGGTGTCAAAAATAGCCTGCATCTTGACTATGTTGTTCATATGAGGCAGGAAAGGGCATTGCAAGAGCCTGGTGGTACATTTCTGAACTTTTCCCTGAGTCCTGATCTCCCTGATTCCTAGCCTAGGGGTGCAGTAAGTCCAGAAGGACACTGGGAGGATAATAAGGAAACAATTGAGTTCATATAATAGGTTTTTTTTTTTCTGCTTTAACCATAGTTCACTTCCTATGACTTTTTCATGCAAAGTACTTTCATTACTCTTCATAGTTATGTTTTTGTATACCCCTTGTTCCCTGTGATTTCTCTCTTGAAGAGACAGCCTAGCAATCTAAAAGTATTTGACTTATCTAGGGGCAGCTACCATAAAATTAAACTTTTAATGAGGGCAAAATATTACCCCCCAATTCATGAGATCATAAAGTCTTGAAAATGTGAAGGATCTCATGACAATGAAATCTCTGATTGAAAGAATGGGAGAATGGCACCATTTTTATTACCACTGGGAATTCTGGTATATCACTACAGAAAGAGAAGTGTAGGGCTCAAGGAAGGCCATCCCAAAATATACACTATGGTGTATTGATTATTTTGAATTGAAGCTACTTGAGAAACAACCAGTGCAAGGAGACTCCAAACCTCTCCTGTCACGCTGAAAGCAGGAAACAAATCTCCAATATGAAAAATTCCATATCTGGGCTACATCCTTATTACCAGAGATAATTAAAGTCAAGAAAGGTGTAGAAATAGCACTGGGTATTACATGTAAGTAATGGATCACTAAATTCCACTCCCGAAAACAATATTACACTATATGTTAATGAACTAGAATTTAAAGAATTTGAAAAAGAAAAAATAAATTTTACATAATGGATTGTTTGGGGAAAAATAAAAATTTAATTGAGCTTTATAAAAGAAAGAAAAAGAAGAAACATACTGTTACCTTTTTGACTCATCTACCACTTTTGCCCAAATTCTGCTTACAATTCCTTATTGATTAAAACTCCCAAATATCTGTTTTCTTTATCCTGTAAATTCCTTACAAATTTATTGTCTCTTTGTCTAAAATGTATAAAAGCTGCCTGACTCGGTCATTTTCTTGGGTCTCAATCTCTTTATGGGGTCTCTGTATGCAGGCAATTGAACTTTGTTGTTATTTCCCTGTTGATCTGTCTCATGTAAATTTAATTCTTTGCTTAGTGGGAAGACCTTGAAAGGTAAAGGAAGCATAACAAAAAGAATCCTGTGACGTCTAATTTTTTGGAGTATTTATGAATTAAGACTTTGTGAATTATTAAAATCAGATCAGTTTTGAACCACTTAAATTAACAAAATTGCATCTAAGCCAAAGTGCAGTTAAGACACCCTTCAGAGCTAGAATGGTTGCACTTAAATTCCTGCTGTCATTCACTAGCTGCGAGGTCTTCCGCAAGACATGGAGACACTCCATGTCTCAGGTTCCTCATCAGGAAAATGAGGACCATAATGGAATCAACCAAACAGGGTAGATGACATAAATCAATATATAGAAAACATTTAGTAAAGTGTCCAATGTCTCAAATTGGTAAATACTATAAAAGCTCTAGTTTTGTTAAAATTTGCTGGTTCTTTGAGACTAGACCTTATGTTCTACTAGGTCGGTTATCACCTGAAAATTACTAAATTGCCTCTCTTTTAGGTGACTTCTGGAAAATAGGAAGATAATAGGACCTAAAATTGTAGGCTTAGTATGATGGTCCTGTGTGTGTGTGTGCGTGTGTGTGTGTGTGTGTGTGTGTGTTAAATCCAAATAGGTGTTTGTCGCTATTTTCATCATTGTTATTTTGCTGCAATCTCAAAGCATGCAACTTAGGTTTTTTCTTTTTTCTTTTTGGGATATAAAAAGAGTGACTATTTTAATTCTTCCATACGATTTTAAGGAATTCATGTGGTTGTTTACTCTGGAAAGCATGCAATTGTGTTTACCAAAACATATGGATGTTTACTATAAATGCTTCATTCCTAAGTTATGCTTCCACATGTGCATATCAGGTATAATGATAATATTTAACCCTGGTAAAGTATTGCATGCTATATAAATGTGTATAATGTGCTTCGCAGGATCATTTTCATCCTCATGTTAATTATTTGAGCAAAATGTAAATATTTAATTGAATGTAAAAATTGATCCTATACATATTTATTTGCTCTATCTATTCTCAGTGTAAATTCAGTATGATTACTAGGAGCATAATTTCAACTGACTTCTATGAAGAAGATTTCACCTGAAGTAACAGCCTGCAGCCCTTATTATGGAAAGCCCCCAAAAGGAGCTTGCAGAATCTTGGGAGGATTTCTTAAATCTTATAAAAAATAAAGAAAAAAGAAAGTGAGAAAGTAAGAGAAGATTTATCCTTAAAAAGAAATCTGAAAATATAGCATTAGAAACTGGAGTTCTTAATCTGTTGACATATCAAACTCTTACTCTTTCATTGTTCATTTTATATTATTATGTGTCTCATTTCTACAGTACTTAAAAATTGCTGTATATTAGTAAGTACCAAAAACAGATGAAAATTGAGATGTAAATTTTTGTACTTTAAAAATAGTTATCCCAAAATTATATCTTTAAAGTGATCCCACACTGACAAGGGACAACATGAAAGCACTAAGAGAAGTTAGAATACAATATGGTGTGGTTTACCACTGGAAGACACAAGCAAGTTTACTTAATTTTATTTCTATCAAAATGAATCTTGAGAACTACTGATTACATGTGTCCCCTTTTCAATGTATTGTTTAGAGTCTAGAGTAAAGGACAGAGGTACTGATGAAAAATAAATGGACCGAGACGGGCTTTGTGAATCCCAGATCTTGCTGTTAGTATGTTCATAAACAATATGTGAATGTCACAGTCCAACAATTTTTTGCCCTCTTTAGAATACTGTAAGCCAAAATACTTTACATAAAATGCATGGGCTTCTTTTTTTCTTGCCTTGTTTTTTCTGCTTTGTTACCTTCAAGTTATACTGCGTTTTTGATATTACAGCAACTGAGAACTTGCACCACTAAATGTGACTCTATAAAGGGCCTCTGATACTGTACTTTCTTTTATTTATGTTTTTAAAATATAAAAACAATCTACCTTTGAGGATAAACAAAAACTCAGAATTGCACAATTTCAACTCATTTGCAATGTGGCTTGTTCAACATTACGTATAGTACTCATATCACTCATAAAACAGAATATTTCCAATTCTTGAGCTACTTCTAGAATCTCAAAATTTTTAAGACTTGCAATTCATGACATTTTAAGAAAATATTTAGCCTTACAGGCCATCTAACTGACTCTGGGATTTTCACATAATGAAAAAAATTCTGGACAAAGACAAGTGAACGAAATGCTTTGAGGAGTCACTCTCATTGATTTGTCTTTTTGAAGAACGCCTTGTCAAAATTCACCTACCTTTGAAAATGATTAGGAATGATTCTATAATATTATTTATAAACTTTCTTATAATAATAATTTTTATTAGTAATTTTCACCAAGAAAGGTTAATTCTTTTCAAATCTTTATTCTTTTATCCTATTTTGGACCTCCTTCAGTAGTTGTGGTTAGTTCTCCATCCAACATTTGTAGGATATAGATGGATGCACCTTCACAGACACACACACATTCACACACCCTTTCATAGACAAACAAAGCAAACTGAGAAACATGACAACAGTAATGTGAGTTACTGTATATTTGGAAAATGAAAGATAAAGGAAACTAGAAATCCTAGAAATTACTAGGAAACTAGAAATGTCTGAAAGATAAAGGAAAAAAAAAAGAAAGAAAGAAAGAAAAAAGAAAGATAAAGGAAACTAGAAACTAGAACTACTCACACAGCTGTGGAAGATCTTTCCGTAGTTTCCAGGGATTCTCCTATCCATCCATATTCAGCAAAAGGTGAGAATAATCACTTCATTAAATCTTCTCAAAATCCAAAATAGTCTGTTTCTCACATGGGAACCTTAATAGTACTGACTGTCTCTTTTTTGAGAACTCAGAACACGAGTTCTACTTGTGGTGCTACCTAATTTGCTGTGTAGCTTTAGGCAAGCCACTTAACCTCTTTGAATGATACTGTTTCTTTATATGAAAATTTCGATAAAAACATTAGTCTTTGTCTGTTCATCTGGTTGCTGTGAAGAGCCAAACATGAAGATTATATCAGCCGTAAACATGTATATGTTTGTATATACATGTTTATATATGTTTATATATACATAGAACTATGTTCTAGGAGCAGTACTTAGCTAGACACATAGTATTAGATCCAAATAATTGTCATTCCTAGGGATACTCTGTGGCTCTTCAGCTTTATAGACATCTAATTCTATTTTATTTATTTATTCTACAAACCTTTGTTTAATATCCCCATTCTGAGCAACGAGCATTATCCGGGGTGTTTGTAATCAAGGGCTATAAAGTGTGGCTGTATAAGCGATGCTAGCTTTGGGTGCCTAATGCCGGGAGGCATGCTCCTAGCATGAGATCCAGGCTCCTCTCTGCTCCTTAGGAAGTAAGTCCTAGAGATGCAGAGAAAGGGGAACCCTCTTACACTATTGGGGGGGCGGAATGTAAACTGGTGCAGCCACTCTGGAAAACAGTATGGAGGTCTCTCAAAAAGTTAAAAGTAGAGCTATCCTACGATCCAGCAATTGCACTACTAGACATTTATCCAAAGGATACAAAAATACGAATTCAAGGGGATGCATGCACCCCGATGTTTATAGAAGCATTATAAACAATACCTCAATTATGGAAAGAGCCCAAATGTCCAGTGACCGATGAACAGATAAAGAAGTTGTGTATATATCATCTCTTCAGTCTGAATAGCACCGTCATTCTTGGCCCTCTGAGAAATGTCAGATTCCTTAAGACATATTTTAGATAGTTTTCCTCTCGGTCCTCACCATTTCTCAGACTATAATATAGGAACTGTGCCTGGTCATATTGTTCTAACACCTTCACAAATTCCACCACATATTAGAACTGCACCAGGGACAAAACCCTATCAATAAGACAGAGTGCAGTGCCCACAGAAGATGGTCTAACATGTTGTTCATCTTTATGTGGACACTGCCCTTAAGCTCTCGGGGTCAAAAGATTGCACAAATTTCATAAACTTCTTCATCCCCATTATTACAGTTTCACTGTACACTATTTGGGTTGAAATTCTCTGCTATTTCTGCAAACATCAACATAATTAGTGCTCTGAAAGCATGCTATTGATATGGTTTGGAAAGTTTTAAATCTTGGATTGTGCACAGAGAAAAGTTAAAAATTTAAATATAAATGTCCAATTAATCCACAAAGCAATCTTTAAATATTCTCATATATTCTGTCCTCAAAAATCCTCATTTTCCATTCAGGCAAAATCATGTCATAATCCAAGAATACAGAATTATTAAAGCATATAAATTCTAAAACTTGTGGCTTGTTCCTGGAAATAATTACATTGATTGAGGCACTGTGATTTGAAGTAGAATGTTTTTGTGAGTTGCTGCAGGAGAAAACTCTTAGGCTTCATAAATCTAAATTGAGTGACTGAGAAAAAAAAAGAAAAGGTCTATAAAGCTATGAATACCTATTCTAGTAAAGGATGCAAAAATTTCAATAAAGAAATAATTGGTAATCTTGAATTCAGTGACAGAAAATTATAAATCTGTCTCTTTTATGAAGTCTCTTGTGTGAAATATGGATGAGTTGAGGTTATAAAAAAACATGTTTACCAGCAGGAGCCTAAATCAACAGCTTTGAACATGATAGTTCAGAAAGTAGCAGGGAGCCACGATTCCTGACATGGGCCACACTGACGTTTTTTAATTTTTTACTTTCCCACTGTATCCATCTCCTCTCCTGCCCTGCCTTTCTCTACCTTTGTCCTTGGTTAAAATAAACCATCATAGCATTAAATCTGTCTCCCACGGTTAATTACTGCAGTGATGTGTGAAAGCATTTAGTTGCAGCACCTTCTCAATGGGTTTTAAAGACACAGTTTAATATTAGTTTGTATGGTGGTTGCTGTACATCTTCAAACCATAAAGACCATGTCAAGTGCTCCAAGGAATAATGAAATATTAATTTCGAGACAAAAAAATTAAGTGGCTTAAAGAAGAAGCTGTTGTGTATCCCATGAGTGGCTTTTAAGACATTGATATCTGTGCTTTGAACATATCTATTCTTAGCCATTCAAACCACATGTAATGAGCCCTAAGTAACTGTCTGCCTTCAATTTTGTAGCACACAGATTAAAACCACCAATCCCTTCTGTCAGAGCACAGCTACGAAGAAAAGGCCCCCTTTTCTTACCTACAGTCCTGTATTTTTGACAACATTATCCGATGTAGAAGACCTGTTACTGTCTTGTGTACACTGGAGAGAAAAAAAAAGGTACATTTAATCCTTAAAGAAATAGTAACATCCAAGTACTTTGTGGTAAGTATACATATGGATTTAGTAATGCTTTTCCATACTTATTTCATTAAATACTTTATTTGTGAAAAGAAAACCCCAAAGCCAAATGGAAACCTTTCCCTCAGTCATTCATGCAACGAATGGTCATAGAGCACCTATTGTGTGTTAGAGTTGATGCACAAATGATCTTGTTTATCCAAAATTTAAGAAATGATCAAGATACAAATGGAAATAAGTTGTTATTATAAGAAATAACTTAAATACTGCTAGCACTTGATAGATATCGAGCAGTAAGAAATTAGTTTCAGGAAGTAAAAAAAAATAACTCACTGTTGGCTTTGAAATTGAGAGCTCCATCAGACGTGTTATTATATTTTGATGATGGCATCAGCTTTCCTATTTCGCTGCTGATTTTCCTGCAAAGTAGGAGTATCATGAATGCTTCACTGACTCCTAAATAACAATATTTGTAAATGGCTTGTGGGACTACGGTAAGATGGGAAGGTGTATAGAGGGTGATCACAATAAGGACGAGCTGAAGCTTTAAGGACAATTCTTGAAGATGTTGGTGGGAAAGCTGAGTAGATACATAAACCAGCAAGCACTTATAAAAGCCTTAAAGCAACAAGATAAGAGGATGGTGGAGAAACACCATTTAAAGAGTAAAGGCTTAAAGGAATCTCTTTTCTCATCAATAATTGTATAAAATATACATGGCCCACGTGGATTATATGCACACATTATGTTGAGGGACATGATGTCATGAGAATATCTTTTCTGTTAATGTTCCCAGAACTCTTTGATAGAATCAATACTCATAGTCTTAATTCACTAAAATATACATCTGTCTCCAATATAATGAAAGCTTATGGAACCCACATTTTTAAGGCTTTTCTATTTAATATTCAAGACCTAAATGAACAAACAGGATAGATACTCTGTGGATTCATTAGCAAGTGCCTGCAACACACCATATTTAATGGTCAGAATTGGTCTCCGAGCTGGAATTGCTATTAGAAAGATCCACCATTTGACTTTACAGACAAAGCATGTTTATAATCTTATGACAGTTTGAAAACACCTGGGCTATCCATGAATATATTCCTTCTAAGTATCATCTCTTATGGTCCAATCCACTCTTAAGTCTCTGCTTTTTTTTCTTTTGTTGTTGCTCTCACATACTGAGACGTGTTTGGCTTAAAAATTAGATTATTTTTTCCTAAGATGATATGACAGCTTCATTTTAATTTCTCTGTCAAGCTTCTATTTTATTTTATTTTATTAAAGATTTTATTTATTTATTCATAAAGAGGGAGGCAGAGACACAGGCAGAGGGAGAAGTGGGCTCCATGCAGGGAGCCCGACGTGGGACTCGATCCCGGGTCTCCAGGATCATGCCCTGAGCTGAAGGCAGGCGTTAAACCACTGAGCCACCCAGGGATTCCCTCAAACTTCCATTTTAATACTCTCACTAGGAAGCAGATTGAGAAAGCAGGGTTGAGCGTTGAATGATTACATCTGGACTTTTGTCCACCCACAGGTAGAAGCAATTGCCAATAGCAGAAAGAGGAGAAGGCTCCCCAATGGCTGTATTGCATCCGCAGTCCTCATCTCTAGTCAGGCATTTGTCAGTTTCCATCTAAAAACCACCTAGTGTTTTCAGTGACACCTTTTTCAGGTTGTTACTTTTAGCATCCTCTCTGTGTCATGCACTGAACACAGTATATCCTCCGTAACTCATTTATTGTCACGAATTTAGCTCAAGGTGTATCGTCTCTTGGAAGAATGTACCTCAGCAAGGTCAAACTGAACTAAAAGTGGGACTTTTCTTTTTTCTTTTTGCTTTACATTCTCTTTTCTTCCTTTTTCTCTTTTTAAACCGAGAGTGTCAATGGGTTCAATACCCAAGAATTGTCTCTTCTCATTAACAAACAGAAAAATAAATTGCAAGAAATGTACCACTCTAGCATGTAATGTTGATAGTGGGGGAGGCTGCAAGTGGGTCGAGGTAGGAGGTTATGGGAACTCTGTATACTTTCTGCTCAGTTCTCTTGTTAACCTAAAACTACTTTAAAAAAATAAAATCTATCTAAAAAGGTGGAGGGTGAAAGTAATACTCCATTTATATAAACAGAGATGCCACATTTGCATTTTAGAAGAGGAGAGATTTGGTTTTGTGAGTCAAGTTGGTTTTATATTTGCCATCATTGATTCTGTAAGGTGCACTTATTAGTGAATTTAAAAGTCTTGTGCCAGGAGTCCCACATCGGGCTCCCTGTGTGGAGCCTGCTTCTTCCTCTGCCCTCTCTCTCTCTCTCATGAATAAATAAATAAAATCTTAAAAAAAAAGGAATTGGAAAAGTCTTGTGCCAACTTTTTTCATTGTTGTTGACCGACGGCAGATTTCTCTGAGGTTGTAATCACTGTGCAGAAAATTATAAGAACGTTATATGTTATTTTTCAGCCTGAACAACTGAACAAATTACTTCAATGGGCAAGATTTTGAATCATAAAGATGGCAATGTAGAAATATAAAATTCTGGC
Source organism: Vulpes vulpes (assembly GCF_048418805.1). NCBI lineage: Eukaryota > Metazoa > Chordata > Mammalia > Carnivora > Canidae > Vulpes > Vulpes vulpes. The sequence goes on from NC_132782.1 coordinate 141,135,514, forward strand.
TTCTGATCTTTTTTGTGTGTATATATTATAATATGGAAGAGAAATGCCGTGAAATGTGTATTAGGAAGGAGAGCACTGTAATAAGTGAGAGATGAACCTCAATGTAAAACAAACTCATTGAAGACTATTGGTTTTCTCCTTCTCATGTGTTCATTGATCTATCCCTGTGTTTTACTCAGCATTTTGTTAATGAATACATAATTTTTTTGAGGGGGCATATCATGATCTAGATGACACCAAATCTAAACCAGAAATGCTATTTGGTGTTAGAGCCTTAGATGGTGTATATATGTTGCATGCAACCACTCAGGATTTAGAAACCAGAAAACAGAATTCATAGTGTAAGATTTGGTGTTCAATGAGAGACTCCTAACTCTGGGAAACGAACAAGGGGTGGTGGAAAGGGAGGTGGGTGGGGGTTGGGGTGACTGGGTGAGGGGCACTGAGGGGGGCACTTGATGGGATGAGCACTGGGTGTTATGCTATATGTTGGCAAATTGAACTCCAATAAAAACAAATTAAAAAAAAAAAAGACTTGGTGTTCAGAATGTCTAACAAAGAATTTGACACTGTTCATTGCTTCACAAACAGAATTTTCAGAATCCCTGGCAGCTAAAGGCTGGTACTCTGAATACAATGATATGTTTGGATCTGAGAGAAGAAATTCGACAGCACTGACACTGTCTTGATCTTATAGAGTCCTACGTGGCAAATGGATTTCTTTCCCCCCAAAAAAGTTTTATTTGATTTCCCAAACTATAGACTCCTTTTAAATCTACTTAAAATGTGCAGATTCGTTTGTTTTTTGTATCAGGTTTCTTTGTAGGCTAAGGGGATTCAATCTCTCAGACTGTAGGTCGGCATAAGCTATGCGAGGGATCCCTAAGTGCCAGAGGGTACTAACTCGCCTCTTGTGTAGTCCCAGATTCACAGAGAAAATTAGATTCTCTCACACTAGAGCAAAGGTAGTAGCCCTACACCACTGAAGTGTCAGGCAGTTTCTCTCTTCTCCCTGGCTCCTTTTCAACTAGGTTAGCAGTAAAAGTGGTGTCTGTGAAGAAAGAACAAAATGACAGCAAATTCAGACTGCACTGGAATATTCGGTAGATGGTGGGAGCCACCTGATTTCCTTCATGTTTACAATTATAGAGGAACGTAAGAAATAATTCCCACTCTATAAAAAATAGTCTTCTGTAGATTTAAAACCAGCTGCCCAGTCAGTGAAGAAGAGAACAAAAGCATGGGATGTTTACACACACACAAACTAAAACAGATGACCCTCGTCAAAGATAGCACATGAAACCACAGAGAAACAGAAGAAGGGATAAAGTGGGAATCAATATGTAACAGAGCAAAAAGAAAAGTTTGAATTTAAATCTAAGCTGCTAAATACTGGTTGAGCAGGTTCATTGTTCTCTTGAAAAAGAAATCGCTACTTCAGCATCAAGAAAGCCCCTTTAGGCTTTGACTATTTTCACACTACCCAATTAAACTGTACCATTGCATACTAATGAAGGTAAACATGAAGGCGGGGTAAGGGGAGGCCAAGGGGGTGGGGAATGGGGGTTGAGAGGGAGACAGGGGGGGCGGTCCAGAGGAGAGGAGGACCAAGCTTCTAGGTTTCTAACTACTTTTTTTTTTCTTTTTCGAAGAGCTTAGACTTTCAAGTTTCTGAAAAGCAGAGTTCTCAAAACACTAAAGAATTCATTGGTTTGTGTTGTTTGTGCTAATTTTATTTCAGCAGAATCGGTGGGCCTCGTAGAAATCTCGAGTGGTCCCTTAAACAGGAGCTAAGAGAGCAGGCTGGAGGCAAAGAGGGGGAAAAACAACAGCAAATACAAACCCAAATCAAAACAAACATGCTAACTTAGTCCATCCAGGTGAGTGTGTCTGAAGGATCCCAACTCCTCTACAACCCCAGTCAGGTCCTCCCTGCAGCTGCTTTTCTCAACTGCCTGTGGCATTAACTTTTAAAACTTGAACAGTTCCAGTTGGATGCCAAGCATACCTGAGATCACTTATGATGGGCACGATTAGCCATGCTCGTTAGCCATAGTAACCGTGGGGGTCTTTACCACAATGAGAAATGGAACTTGAAAAAGTTACTCTGATTTACTACTACACAAATTCTCACAACGTCGTAATAAAGAGGCTACATGATGAAACCTGACAGGATGTTAAGCTTCCTGCACAAGTGTGGACAGCTGAAGAGGCAAGAAATAATACAGTTGTCACCGGGCTGTTTCACCTCAACACGGAGCAAACAAAAAGAGCGTTGTTAATCAGTTCAACTCTTCGGCTGGGTAATCCTAAACCAGTAATTGATAAATGGGAAAACCATACGGCCTCAACTCTGTGATTCATAAAACACATGAATATTCATACCATCTCCTTTGGTCAAGAGGCATTCTACATGCTACCAGGCAGGCTGTGAAAGAGGAATACAAATAGTTTCTTGCTCAGCAGTAAAATACTGCTTCCCTTTTAAGGCCTATTTTCTCCTATTAAAAGTGAAGTTTAGCAATACACAGAGGACAGTAAACACAGTAAATGTAGGTAAATGACAAATGGTTCTGCGGGAAGTGCTGTATTTTAACTTTTTCATACAGCTACATTTGGAAAAATATTAAATCCGTAAGGAAAATGGAATACTTAACACTACCAGAGAAAGCAGCAATGCTACACTTTCATCCTGGAAATACTTGGTCTCTGTGTTATAAGAATCACTTATTTTTCAATAAACCCTTAACGTCGGAATTTCTGATATGCTGGAGACAAATAGTGTAGCTTATGGTTGGAATTAAAATAATTTCCAGCATAACGTTGATATGAAATACTTTGAAGCTCATTCTTAATAAAATCAGCTTAAGAAGTACTTACAAGTAAAGTTTGTGGTATTTGTACCGATTAATTTTACCTTTAGGAAAGGTATCGAAAGTCTAGTGAAATAAACTCAACATACATATCAACACACATTGAGATACAAAGGCATATAAATTAAAATGCTATAAATACAAGTACACTTGAAGCACATCTGTAGTTAGAGAACCTACGGGAAATCATTCATACAACATGAAGAATTTGTTCACAGTTTTATCTTTTATAGAAATTGATTTTCACATGTGACTTTTCCTTAACTCAGAGCACCTGTTGCTATAGCTCATGTATGCTATATAAAAATCATCTATTATCCCGGACCTCAAAGATAAAAGTAAATGAGGAACCAAAAAGAAATGAAGAGTAGTATATTTAGCTATGCACAAATATCAAAACGGTGAATCTAAGGATATTTTACATTATTTAGAATACTAGCTAATGGCTGACTAAACATGGCCATCCACAAAATAAGGATTAATAAAATAAGATATGCCCATCTGATGGAATTACAGGCAGCATTATTAAAAGTCATACCCTCAAGAAAAATGACATGTGCAAATTCTCAGGTTTTATATTTATTTTAGAAATGGGTTAAAAATATAAAACAAATATATACATATACATACATATATATATATACACACATACACACAGACATAACTAATCTGCATGTTTTGGAGGATTTTTCAATTCCCGGACTCTTCCCTGTAGTTTTATTCAAATACATTAATTCTGCATAACCACTCTATTCAAGTCCCTTTCTCTGAATTTCTGTTTGAGAGTTTGACTTAAAAATGTCTTTTCTTTCATTATGCTACTTTTGTCTCTCCAACTAAATCATATGCAATTTGAAGTAGGGAAATACATACGTAATATGTCTATTTATATATGTAGGTGTGTAATATAGACATGTAACATACAAACATGTGTGTATATAATGTATACAGGTAATAAACATATACATGTATGTAATTTCCAACAAGGTACTGCGTATAACAGACTGTCAACATACTACAGTTGTGGTTGTTCTTTGACTTTTCTATTACTGGGGTCTTAATGAAATTTAAAAAGTAATTCCTCTAGCACAACACATGGGAAGAAAGAACCTCTCCAACATGAGTGACATTTTTCTTTTCACTCTCCATCAAAAAGGATACAGAATTTTAAAGCAGTTCAGTGATCCATTTTCTGTTTTACTGATAACTTTTTCTACCAATTTTATTTTACATATAAAATAGAAATAACCTTTCCTAATAGATAACACAAGCTTTTGCACAAAATATGAAAATTCAGAGGAAATGAAAGTCTCTTGTTAATTCCTACTCTTCAGAGCAATAACTACCATTAGTAGTTTGATGTGTAATTTTAGATTGTATTTAATTGTATCTAAAGCTTCCCCCACCCAACATTTTATCACGAAAATTTAAAAACATACAGAAAAGTTGAAAGTATTGCACAGTAAACATCCAGATACCTGCTACTTAGATTCTGCAGTAGAATTTTAATGTATTATATCTTAAGCTTTTTGTGCGTAAAAAACATTGTGCAGCTTATTTCTTAATCATTAACTGGCTTTTATTTTACAGATATGAAAACTATGTAGTGAAAAGGAATCCTCCCATAAGAAGAAAAGTGTCATTTGTATTTTTTCCTGGTTCTCTGAGGACGTCAGCCTTGGAGCGACACATAATGAAAGCTTGACAGAAAGGGAAATGCATATCCTGTCTACTTAATGAAACCCCCAACCCAAACCAAAGAAACAGAAAATTTTATATGCGCTCTTAAATAAAATAGGTGTTAGTGGATTGCTTTACCAAGTGCTTGTGTTTCCATAAATGTTGCCAACATCTACTGCTGTCTTCTAGGGGCAGCCCTATAAGGATCATTTGTAAGAGCTGCAATACCTCTAATTCTATCGGGGCCAGAAAACAGCTACAATTTCCTACAATTGCTCATTTATGCTTTTGCTGTCTTGGGCCGTCTACAAGCTCCATAACAAATCTTTAAACACACTTGAGGACAAACCTCCTAGAATGGAGACTTAATAACTTTTAATGTAGCCAATGGTAGATAGTTAAAGTGGGCAGAGAAATGACAGATATTTTTTAAAGTCTTTGTGTTTTTAGCACAATGTAGTGTGTTAAACCTACAGCAGTCATTTCCTTCGTTTTCTTATCTACAAAATGTGACTAATACAATTCTCACAATCATATTTTCAGATCAAAATGAGATAATAGTTAAAACCTGCAATTTTGTGACTGCCATCTAATAAATAATCAATACATATTAGTATTGGCTTCCTAGGGCTGTTCTCGTTTCTCAGAAAGTGACAATTTTGGCATAATTATACTGTATTACTAAAAAACTACTAACCATATGGGTGATACATACATATATAAATGTATACTAAAATTATTTCATCAAAATATATAGGTATTCCTTCCAGTTGAACTATAAATATTACAAGAGCTCTAAACTATGTTTACAAGTAGAGTATCTATTAGGATTCAGTGTCAAACATTTCTGTCGCACTTGAGGAGGAGAGAGAGGGAGACTTACCTATAAACATATTATCCCTTCATTCAGCACGGAAAATGGTTCAAATTCTATCTGCTAAGGCATTATGTGTGGCAGGTTCATAAATAGGGTAAGATGCCACAGACGTGAGAATTTACCACATATCAAGGGAGCTGCATTCACCTTTCAGAGTTAGCAGGACCTAGTAAATTTAGAACAAGATCTTTGGAAGAAATTCCATATATTATATCCCATATAATTTATGTTAGCATAGAATATATTAATTATATATATAAATTTTATGTATCATATATATGATATATATGATATATATATACACATAAATAATAGACTTACTTACAACTATGAGTTTTAGTCCCAATTGACATTTTGGTCCAATATCTTATCAGTGAATCATACCACTTTTTCCCTTTTACCAATCACTCTCAATGACTGTCTTAAATTAATAGCAATAAAATATAAAATATTTAAGAGGCAACTTTAAATGCTTTTTTTTTTTTGTTTTAATCCCTTAATTTTTGCTACGTTTGAAATTTGCTTATTCTTTCTGACTTAATCGGTTTAGGGGTGGACATGGCCCCCTGGAGTTTAAGAAAATTACAAGGACTCTCCCAGCAATGCTTATGAACCCATTGAGACTACGCTTAACTTTTAGTGATGAGGATTTAAATAAGTTTGGAAGGAGATTTAGGTACATAACTGAGAGAAAGCTCTAATACTGAACTTTCAGACATTCACTTAGTAAAATTATAACAGACATTATTAACTGACATTTAATGTGAATAGCTCTGGGCGGATCCAGACTCAACCTATTTTTGTCCGTCAACACTTTGCTGACAGATTTAATGGACACCTTTGTAAATTATTTTAACTGGTATTAACAATACCAGATCCTTAAGCCCCCTCAAACCTTATCCCACAGATTGACTCCTACTGGATTAACTGCATTCAGCAGACAAGAGCTGCCAAAGCATTAGCATTTCTTTACATTTCAGTTTTGGCTTTATGCTAAGATGTCAATGTTTACTTTAAAACTAAATCCAGTCTCCAAAAAATATTTATGCTTTATGTGCCAATAACATTGTCTCACACTATGGCACAGGTAATTATAACTAATGGAAATCGGCAGTGATAAACGTGCTTTATAATCATCTCAGAGACGCTAGCAGTATACGGAACACATGCTTTTTCAATCCATTATTAAAAACATCTGATACATCTGTGAGAACTGGAGTTTCTCTTTTTCTCCTCTCCAGTGTTCTGAATACTGGGAACAGTTACAACTACAACATTTTAAGAGGCTTGTTTTTTTTTTTTTTTCTTCTTCACACACACACACACACACACACACACACACACACACACAAAACCATGAAAGAAGCTTTTACAGGAAGTAACAAATACTCCTAAATGACATTTCATTAAAAATGTGTTCCCTTGGAAAGCGGACAGAACTAAAAGCCATGCTTTTACTTGGCAGAGAAAGTAGTACAGCAGGCAATGTGTGAAGCTAAGGAGCATCAAAATCTACTTTGCCATGGATGTGAGCAGCATTCTGACCTAGAAAATAAAAAGGCAAAGGAATTTTACATGTGCTTTGATAGCTTTTAAAGTAAAATTTCAGTAGAATTCCCATTTCAGGAAAAGAACAAACAGAAAAAGCAGACAATTGTATAAGTTATGTTAGTACAAAGCCACCAGATATATTCTTGGTGTCTTTTTTTTTTAATTCTACATTTTGACCATAGAAGCTAAGGTTTTGTTTTTATGTTTTAAAGAAAAAATAATTTGGTGATGCACCTACACTACATATGACAATTCTCAACTCTAGATAGATCAATGTTATTATGTCAGTCTTTTCCTTGTATTTTCTTCTTCTTCTCATTTTTCCATGTTGGATTTTGTTAACACTCCGAACTGTTAACTGTTTCTGTGATTAATTGGGAAATTAGAAGAAGAACTTTAAAGTTGTAAGCACAGTGGCCAAAATAATCAATACTTTAGGCCATTCTTGCTTAAGACATCTGCTTTTGGCTATTCTTACCCGAAGGACAAATGATTAATCGGAGTCGTTTCCTTCTCTTCTAGATAGAAGCGTGAGCAAGTCATCCTTTCCCTGGCCCCCTCCTAAATCCTAAAAAGGAAGATTAAAATTGTCATTGAAAAATCTTCTGTCTGTGACAAGCTTTAACGTACTTAGTAAACGAGTTTGCAAAGCAGAGTTAAAACTCTACTGGGAATGGCATTGCCAAGTTGTTTTTCAAGGTTACTTTCTCTTCATTAAAAACTTTGTAAAATAATAATGAAGAAGAAACGGCTTCCCATTAAGGAAAGAATAAGACTACTCGTCGGCTTTACTGTTCCCCTACTCGAACTTTCTCTTGGTTTGAGGGTAATGCCAGCTCACGTTCTGTAAGAATTCTTTGCCTCACATTCACAGTAAACAGAAAAGAGCCATAATTACGCCACATTTGATCCATATCAAAGCAACTGATCCATGTATCGATTTACATAAAGTAAAGCACATAAAACATTTTTGCTTTTCACCCTTACTTCACCACTTTCTAAGGAAAGTTTCCTTTTTGCATACTTCATTTGAATACAAAACCCTCCCGTTGAAATTTGTGATGTTAAACAAACCATACCAGTCATTCAACTTTTTAATTAAGGATTCAGTGTTCCATCCCTTTTCAGACATTAAAATTCAGGTGCAGTCATTAATCTTTCTAAACGAATTCACCTGTGGCTAATACTGATGTATTTTCTATGAGGCTTGTCATGGGCTGCATGCTGCATGCATAACCACTCTACAGTTAATTACACAAGGGATTATCGTTAGTGTCATAAAGATAAAGCCTTGCTAGCAGCATTATAGAGAAGGTCTTTTTCTTTCTCCCTCCTCCCCCCTTTTTGGAGCAATGCCCTATTTCATTTTGTTAACATCCACAGAAGTATTTAAGAATAATACGTTGTGTTTACCTCCGTGGCAAACTGAAGACGTAAGTCAGGAAATCAGAAGGTAGGCAGGCATGAAGTGTTACCTGTTTTAGAAAGTTCTACTATCACAAACTATTTTGCAAGATTTCGCCCGAACCCAAAAGAACTGAAAATGAAATGTACCTGTCAGTTTCTGGCTCCTTGATTATGAAGTAGATTTTTTTTCCCCCTGAATTTGTGGATTGAATGATAGCTTATATGCCTGCATGTATTAAAACCAAAAGGAAAAGATTTGTTGGCTTTACTAAAAGTCCCCTTGAGATATGTAATGAATAAAAGTCACTGAAAAGTTTTTTTTTTTTTAAAGTAGTTTTTATAGGCTAGGTTAACAACAATTTAAAAAAATAATACAAAACAGAAACAAAAGATAAACAAAAACCAGTACAGCAAATTAAGTGTACGTGGCTTCAACAACATAGACCAAGCATATATAACAAGTCTATACACTTATACTTTGGTAGAAATAAAACCAGAATGATTTTTTTTTTGTAGGCACATAGCAAAATTTAAGTATATATTACAGTTGTAATTAGTAATTTGCTTTGAACTTGTTATCCATATAGTATAGTTGTATATCCCCAGAAAATAGAGAAAAATACGTAGATATAAAATATGAGTGGGATTAAATGAAAATACAGGAAATGCATCAGCTTCAGTTAAGACAATTTAAAATTAGCCTAATCAAAAAAAATTAGCTTAATCAACAAGAAATCACAGTTAAGGAGCTTGAAATGCAAACCAACACATTAAAATAGGGGGGAAATAAAATGAAACTTCAAAAATACGAAGTTGTAATCAAATGAATAAAAAATGAATTTTTTTCCAATTCATTTAGTGCAGATTAAGCAGATTTTACTTTTAACAAAATATGAAAAAATAATCTTTATGGTATCTTTTTATTACACGTTTGTATTTAGATATAAGAACTGATTATTCCTGTCAGAAATGTAGGCATTTCCAAAAGATAGGTAATTGAATATTTTTTCTAGTTTCACCGATGGCCAGCAGCAAGTAGGTGTAGCCACATTGTCTCTCCAGTTTTGGACAACGAAATGAAACCTGTATTTTTTAACCACCTGGGAGATGATCAATTTGACATTTATTTTTCACCAAATAAATAGATCCTTTCCTATTGAGTAGACACAGACCAATTGCTGAAATTAAAAGGATTACCTGAGAAGTTTGAAGTGCAATAATTGCCACAAAGTTTCTAATTTCTCCAAATTAAAAATGTAAAGTGAAACACGTGACCATCTTTGTTGTTCCAGGTGATACCTTCCCACCTGAAAACTATGATTATACTTTGCTCTTTTGGGTTGTTTTTGTTTTAGTTCTAAAGACATGTTTCTATAAAAAAATAAAGTAACTCATTAGATTTATGCGTCTCATTTGATTTAAACTGATTATAACAGTAATGGAGTAATGCTGTTGGTAGACACTGAACCTGTCAGTAGACAATCTTTTTCTAACACTACTCCCTTTGTCTCAAATGATCCAAATTGGCACCAAATTTGTCATAGGCCAGATATGTCTCATCCAAGAGTTTGGTCACTAAAGTGCTTCAGTGCAGCTCTCTCTCTGCCATGAGGACATATGCGGACATAATTGTGAACAAACAGGCCCCAGGATGTGATTGTGGTTCCTTGTTCTTTTGATTAGGTGCATGGTGATAACTTAACTGGATCCTTTTCTATGCATTCCTTATGTTTCCTAATGTTTTGCATTTGTGTATCCTGAAGAATATCTGGTGTTTTCAGTTTTAGTGCATAAAATGCTAACAAAATTAATAATACAAGCACCTATGAACTTTGTTAAGGAGGAACTAAATTATTCTTGCCCGCTCAACTTTTTAAAAAGCTTTCAAACTTAAAAATGATAGAAAATGTTTTTAAAAAGATTTCCGCCCAAGTTATAGAAGTATGTTCCTGAAGCTCTGATACGACTTTTAAATTCACTCCTAGCCTGGTAGGTTTATGCCATTGGAATACCTCATGCCAGTTGATTTTATCAAGTTTTTCAGAAATGTTTTCCTTAAAGCAATCCTTGTAAAAGAGAAGGTTTTACTTTTTATCCTCAAACTTTAGTATAAAAGTTATTAACCTCTTGATGAACCTTAAATCTGAACTAATCCGTTTACCTGGAAAATAGAGTGTATGAAGGTAAATGTATTTGGATAGAGAAATTTTCAAATTTTGTGGTATTTACTGTTTTCTTCTCCCTCCTGGATATAACATTGATTGTAACCATACTTTTATTTAAAAACTAGTTTTCTTTTTGCTTTAATTTAAATGATTTAAAGGCATATAAACTTTAGAATACCTTGCCTTATTTTGAAACCTGTTTTGGATTTTTAATACTTCTTACCCCACCCTGCCTGTTTAAAACTGTATTCTTGTGATCCTTTATATGCACCTTCCTCCCCTCTCTCTCAAAACTGTTAAGAGTGTAACAATATACTGACACATAAGCAATTTGGAATATAAAGCTGACAAATCTTTCATTTTTAATGTATTTATATAAGATTTATTGTAGCTCAAACTGTAAATAATATTCAGGGATGCATATGTAGGCTTCTAAAATTCTTGGGTATAGTAGTTAATAATTGGATTAATCAGGCTTAAATATATATTTAATCTCTGTGATATAATATTTGGAATTTAAAAGGTTGTGTTATGTGTTAAATGCGATTAGTAAGTTTCATGTGTAGTAAATATATCTTGGCAATTTGTAAAACTACATTTGTGTTCTCTGTCAGTTGGACAGATATTTCGGGAAAATACCTAGATCTATGGACAGTTAACATATTTTCTTGATAAACATCTAGGTCAGTAATTGTCATACTGATCTGTAATCCTACAAACCATCATAAAACTTTGAATAATTTCTCATGATAAGAGAGCCAACTTGACTCTCTTGTGATTTGTTTGGCAATGTTGAAGATACCTATGTATGTATGTATGTATGTATGAAATATCTATATTATGGCAAAGTTAACATTTTAAAAATTATTACGTTGCAATATTTATTCAGTTTTGATTTGCTGCTATTGCCTACAGGTTAATCATAAAGGCTGGATATGTGTATATATATTATATATGCATATATAACATATATATATATATATGGCATAGATGTGTAGAGATGTGTTGTAGAATTTCGGAACAAAGAAAAAATATAATGAGGCAAAGTCAGTGTAAATAATATGTAAGGATATTCCTATAAATTCTGTTTTCAAAATTTTTATTTTTTTTAATATTTTTTTTTGTTTTCAAAATTTTTAGAAAGTAAAATTGATTCGAGATATTTTCCTTTTTTAGTGGAAAAATCTCTTACTGTTCAAGTGTTTTTGATCGAATGAGTAATAGGTAACTGCTAGAAGATAAAATTTGTATATGTACAGTTTTCCATTTAAACTGCCCCTTAATACCTTAACTAAAGAAGTGGATAAGCCTCTCACTTAAAAAAAAAAAAAAAAACCTTCCTTGGGTTACAATCAATAATTAAAATACCAAGTATAAATTTCAGGAAGTTGTTCCAAAGCAATATTTTAAAATGGTTTTCAGCCTGTGACCTCTCTTTTCTTCCTCCTTTCTTTCCTTCCTTCCTTCCTTCCTTCCTTCCTTCCTTCCTTCCTTTTTTATTCCAGATCCTAGCTAAATCTATACTTTTTTGTTTTTCTTTTTTTTAATAATAAATTTATTTTTTTATTGGTGTTCAATTTGCCAACATACAGAATAGCACCCAGTGCTCATCCCGTCAAGTGCCCCCTCAGTGCCCGTCACCCATTCACCCCCACCCCCCGCCCTCCTCCCCTTCCACCACCCCTAGTTCCTTTCCCAGAGTTAGGAGTCTTTATGTTCTGTCTCCCTTTCTGATATTTCCTACCCATTTCTTCTCCCTTCCCTTCTATTTAAATCTCTACTTTGAATTGGCTGCCAATTATCAAATTCAAAGACATTTAATATGAAATCAAACTCACACTGTGAAAACAATGTCCTGAAAGACAGAGAGGAGGCTCAGCATTGTGAGCTGAGATCCCCATTGACCTCACAGCATTTGCCTTTAATCATCATTTCTTTCCAGCTTTTGCATATTACGCATATTCTTCATCTTCCAATTCAGGATCTTGAATTTCCTCGTTTACCAATCTCTCTCCTCCAACTGAAAACATACTTCCTGGCCTAACCTTTGTACCGGTAAGAAGAAAAAGAACATTCCATCTACCTTTCACACTGGTTACACATAGTAGACATATGCTACACCCCTAATGGTCCCATCCCATGACTTCGGTTTTATTGCAGACAGCTTGCAAACCTACTGACAGGATACAGTATAAACACACCAGGCTTTATGGAGTCACTCGATGCACTCGCAAGGTTAATGTAGCATCTGTGATGCAAATCTGCGACCATTCTAATGGCTCTATGGGTAGACCGATGCCATTTCTCAGACCCGCTCTTGAGTTCCATTAAGCAGTTTCCCAGTCACCATTAACTTCAAGTATCATTTACGCAGTAAATATATGAATCTATGGAAAGGAATACCAGAAGTGCAACCCATTTACACACCACAGGACACTGGTGAGTCACAGAAGCGCCAACCGCATTTAGCATAGCTCGACTGACAGCACATTGCGCAGCGTCACTTTGCATTTCTGGACACATGTTCCATTTCTGCTCATGAGTAAGCTGGTCACTGGGCTGATACATTTGCTATGAAAGGCTTCATTTTTCTCATTTAGGAGTTCAGCAACATGTCTTGCAGAGGATATTTGCAGGATGTCATATTCTCACAAGCATGGGATAGACTGGAGCTGGGAGCAAATTTCACCCAGGACAAGCTTGCTTTCTTTTTTTTCTTCTTTTTCTTTTTTCTTTCTTCTTCTTCTTCTTCTTTTTTTTTTAATCTGAGAGCACTGGGGCCGAGAGCCCAGCAGGATTCATCCAGCCCACAAAAGCTCTTCCATCCTGCACATGGTGTGTGCTTAGCCGAACCCCCCCACATCGTGCTTTCTTACCAAATGCCATTTTCTAGCTGCTCACTTCATATTTGTCGCTTGTATACAACGTGTAACGTCCAAAGAAAGCATGATCAGCTTGGGCATCACTAATCTCATTACTGTAATAGCTCTGAAAACATGCAACAAAAAGTCACTGGTAAGCCCCTGCACATACACATGCCATGCTCAGCATGCCCCTCATTGAAACGTGCAATTCGCCGGCTGCTCAGAAAGGCCGCAGTCAGCAGTGCCAATTTGACTCCTCACTCCCTGCTGCAAATGAAGAATAACTCCTCAGCCTGAAATGAAAGGAGTGCTGACAGGCCTCTCTACCTTAAAGGGCTGTCAAGTACAAGGGTGCAAGCGTAAAACCCACTAACCTTTCCAATCTGATTGAATATTTTTCTCTTTCTGGAGATGGGAGCAAGGGACCTCTGTCCGTCCATTTGAAGTTCTCTTATTGTCATTTATTCTCCCTTTCGTGAGATTATGACTCCTTAGGCTTCAATTTGAGGTCTACCGAGACCCAGATTACATCATTACTGTTATGTGGTATGTTACACACTAATCATAACCATTACCACTTACAAGTCTGCAGCTTCATTCAATTAGCTGCCTGACATGGATTCTCCAGTTAATTCGTGGTGAAGGTCAGCAGTGGTCAGAGTGGCAGGTGCATTCTGCTACCTTTTTGAATGCCAATTATCAGTCTTGGATAATTAGAGTGACTTGTAGACAAGTTAATCAGCGAGATCAAAACCCAAGATAAGAGGCTTATGGAACTGTCCAATACTATTAAAAGTCATATAGTGGAGTCCGTGTATTTAAATGACCATTTATCCCTTAATTTATTTACAATTAGAATCTGCATCTTTAGGCTTCTCTCCTTTATTCTTATTACAAAAGAAAATGTTCATATCATGGACATAGGGGTATACATGGTGTTTTTGTGTACATAGTTGACTTCAATGAATAAGAAATAATAAATATTTTAAGCTTTCAAAACTGTTAATAACAATTTCAAATACTTTCTGTATAAAGTTTGGGAGCTAAATCACATTTAGAGTTTAAGGCTCGCTTCTCCTTCTAAAGCTGTTTTTCTTGAAAAATTAGAATCTTTATTTCTGATAATTAGAATTATATATCATAGGAAACTCCTTTGTGCTGTGGTTATCAAAAAGCTTAGAGCTTATTATGGTATTCATTGAAAGTATTTATATTAGCTGCATCCTTAGCATATTACTCACTTTCCTGACTCATGGATTTCAACTCTTTCAGATATCTTTTAGGTAAAAGATATATGTATAGATATATATGTAGATGGTCTGATACATAATACTATATATTAAATAATATTATACATTTAATATTTATGTGTATTTTTGAGACCACTTACCTCCTGTCTCAAATGCATATGTTTGTATTGAGTACACATAGACATATATGCATACACATGTATAAGCATATATACTAAAATCGTTCTAAGGGGATAAATGATATAAACCAGTCACTAATTGAAAGCTGATTAGTTACTATAAATTGTTTTGAATATAATATCAAAACAATAGTGCTGTTATTAATATAGTATTAGCAATATATTTTCTAGGTTCTTCCTATTGAGATTGTAAGGCTCTGAATCCACATAGTGTCTGGTAAACATGCCCATGCCAGACACGGGGCTGGGGAGGCAATAGGCACAAGTAGTAAATTGACTTGGTCCCACTCCCCACTGAAGTCAGACTTGAGGGGTAATAGAGCCAATATACAGTCAATTCAAGTATAGTGATAAAAACCATGGCATGAAGAACAGCAGAATAATAATTATCTACTTGACAGTCACATGGGAGTTCATTACACCATTCTTTCTATTTTGATATCTTTGGCGGAAACTAAATCCATCTTTTAAAGGTCAGTGTCCTTTTTGTGGTGAAAATTCCTTATCAGCTTAGATGGAGTGTGGCCGAATGAGCCAAGTGAAGGCACGCACAAGGAATGAGTGGGGTGGGGTACGTCTGTACTATCTCATGCACAGAAGACCGTATTCTCAACCGCTGGAAGTGAGGAGGCACATAGAACTTTCTGGGCAATAAGCAGAATATCGTTCAAGATGAAGTCATGAGAGATGAGCCTAAAAAGGAAAGCAAAAGCCAAGTTATTAAGGGTTTCCAAATGATGTTATTAGTTGGATTTTATTCTGAAAATAATTTGTCCTGTCTAGAATCAAAGTTTCTAAAGCACTTTATAAATAGTCCTATATTTTAATAATAATGTTACATTTTCAAGGAGTTAAATAAATACCTTGGGGATACATATATTTTTTGTATGTGAACAATAGAGGCTTTGAAAACATGATGCAGGAACACAACAAATTTAATTTAGTAGAAAGAGTCATCGTACAACATAACGAGAGCCATGTCTCAGAAAGGTTTATTGAAGTGCGGAGGTGGCCCGAGTGCTGACTAGGACAGCCAGTTTGTCCCATGTGTGAAGGGCCATGTCAATGGTGTGCAAGCGTCTGTTCTGGAACAGTCTTCTGTAAAGACAACTGTAGCCAGAGACCATCAACTGCTCTCTAGGTTTTATTTGCTTGAGTTTATACTAAACATAGAGTAAAATAATCCTGAAAAAACAAGATAAAAGGAATGATGCATGTATCTCTCTCTATATATATGTATTTAGAATGTTATTAAATAACAGTTTGTGGAGTCCTTCCACTTTTCAGAATTTTATTTGTTGTTGTTTCTGTCATTGCCATATTTTATTGATTCTTAAATTTCCCTTTATTCTACGATCTCAAATACTTAAAATGGCTAATCTAAACAATGCTAATGAAAATCCAATGGCATCTGTTAAAAGCACTAACTTTTCAATGGTAACTTGATAGCATCACTGCCAAAAGTTATGAAAAGTATCCAGACCTCCTTAAAGTAAATTTGCATACAACCCTTTTTTCCTCTAAGACTTTTACTGTCTGTAGCACAGAATACTTCAATAAATAACATCACAACTTGTAGAAGGTAATTATATACCTGGGGAATATTGATTTTTAAATTTGTTGAGAAGGTAAGAGAAAAATAAAAGACAAATCTAATGTCTGGATTAAGTCAAAGTCTCAACATGAAAAGTTTGTAATCAGTTCTGACTTTCCTGTCTTTCGCAATAAAAAAATAACATCCTATTCAATAATGAGACAGAGACAAGTATAGATGTTTAGGTTCATAAATACCAGATGATTGTAGAAATGTGACGCTAAAAGGATCACCCTGCTTTAGTTTTTCCTCTGAAAATTAATGCTCTTTACTTACATTGATTTGATATCTCCTTCACTGGAAAATATAAATCACCCATCAAATATCTAGGAAAATATGTCACTGCAGTAGTTTGGTGGCTTACTTAAAATAAATTGCTAGAGAACTTCTTGCATTTTACCTCCCTTGGAAGAAGTAGCATACAATTTAATAATCATAACATCCTGCCGATTATCATTATGTTCAATTTTGAATGTATTGTGCTATTCTACGAAATATTTAAAAGTTCAATAAAGTGTCAAATATGAGAACATTTAAAACATGATGAAATATCATCTGAATAAACTATGTTCTAAGACACTCTGAGAAAGAACATAAATACTGTTATCTTTGAGAAATAGTATTAAGAAAGGAGATTTTAGGGACGCCTGGGTGGCTCGGCCGTTGGGTGCCTGCCTCCGGCTCAGGTTGTGATCCTGGGATCCGGGATCGAGTCCCACGTTGGGCTCCCTGCATGGAGCCTGCTTCTCCCTCTGCCGGTGTCTCTGCCTCTCTCTCTGGGTCTCTCATGAATAAATAAATAATTTTTTTTAAAAGGAGATTTTAAAGAAAACCAGTGAGTTCTGTCTACAAAAGGAAGATCTATTAACTCATTAATTAGCATCATATTTTTGTGAAGCAATTTGTGAACTTGTAATTAGAAATTTATGAGTGGAATTTGAGAACCATCCAAATATGAGATGCCCAAAATACGGAGTTTTATTATGTAGAAACGATTATAATTTAAGTTACATGAAGAGAACATGTTTGCCCATAATAAAGGGAAAAAAAAAGATGAATAGAGTTTGCCATATAAACAGAATTCTAGTTAAATGTATTAATTTTTCCCTACTCAAAGCACCAGCCCCTTTTAAAAAATTTTACCAGTAGTACATAATGTCTGGATTAAGTCAAAGACTTAACATGAAACCTAGATAATTACTCTTGGCTTTCATGTCTTTGGCAATAAAAAAAGAATGTCCTATTCAGCAATGGCACAGGTACAAGTACAGTTATTTAGTCTACAAATGTCCAACAGTTGAGGATATTTGGCTCTAAAGGATCATATTGATTCTAAATATATACTGATTTTTATTATGGCACTAAAGGAGAGTTTATGGAGGAGTAGAATTGACTTTTGGCGTTTCTTGAGAAAATATTATACACAGTAAGGTAATAGTAACGTTTCATAGATTTAAGAAAGGGGAAAATATATATGTAATGGAATATACTAGAGTTATGATTTCACCTTTCATGGATAGTGATTTGCTTGGGAATTACTCTTCCTTGCCTTTCATGGGGTAGTAGTTTGGTTTACACTTTAGCTGCAAAGGGTTTGAACTTGAAATGTTAGCACTGTTTCTAATTGATTTATTAATTATTTTAGAAGTTTTTAAATGAGAAGCTTATTAAGAAATATTAGTTGCTTGCTTCACTTCTAATATGTCACCTTTTCATTTTCAAACCACATTTAAGTTTACATTAGAATCAAAAGTGACATTCTACCTACAGATTTTTCTATGTATCCAGGTTCCAATGAAATTAATATTCACATAAAATATATATTCAATACATACATACTATTTATTTACTATATGCTGAGACACACTTCTAGGTGCTAGGATACAAGGATAAATATTTATTTTTGATGGAGATTATTTTACATCACATCTGACAAGTAACAGATGAAAATTTAACTTTTTAATTTTACTTTATTAACGAGGCAAAAATGCATACAGTGCTTCGAAGTAAAAAGCAAAACTTTCACTTGTGATATAAGTGATCTTTGGAATTCACTAGCGAAGATCATTAAATTAAGAAGTGAAAGGGGAAATGAAAGGAGCTGCCACAACTCACGATGATAGGTCTTAGCTGGACAAACTCAAGTTAATTTTGCAAACTAAAACAGTGACGTAAGAGTTACCCAAAGTAATCCCATAAGGGATTTTCATTGTTATAGGTAAAATCTCTTTTCCTGCCAAACTAAAGATAACAGAAATTGCGTTTTGACTGTTTTTTTAGAATATTTTTAAAATTGTACTTTGAGCCTTGGAGGTAACAAATATTGTCAGTAAAGGTGCCAAATGGCCAATTGTTTATTGTGACTTAGAAGATTGCAAGTGATAAAATCCACTGATTTATGACCATTGTATATGGCGCTCATTGAGATATGATACATACATGTCAAATACATATGAGAAAAGTAACAAAGCAACTCACAATTAAAATATGCCATTCATTTTATGCTATATGCACTTATTTTAGAGTTAAATATATAAATCAAACTATATAGTGATCATATATTGATACAAAATATTTATATATTGATGTAAACATTCGTAAAAAATAGTATGTAATATGTAAGATGAAATGTTAGGGTGTGTGTGTGTGTGTGTGTGTGTATGTGTGTGTAAAAATAGCAACATACTTTCCAGAAATATAACTTAAATGCTTTTACAAATTGCTTCCCACTGTATGCCAAATAACTGATTTACACAGGTAGTCCAGAATAATGAATATGTTTCACATGATTCTTCAAATTTTATTTAATAACATTAAATACAAAACTTGTTCAATATAGATACTAATGCAGTAAATTCTAATATTTTTGAGCTACTTAGAGCATAATGTCTTCTATAATAATCTCTCCTTATCTTTTTCACCTCTAAAGAACAGTTTCAACGTTGTAATATGTATTTGCTTTCAATTACATTTTATAAATATATGTAAACCTGACATTGTGGCCATATTGCATGGCAAAAGCAAATAGCGTGCATTACAGAGAAATCCTTCAATTTACTTTATAACAGTTTAGTGCTTTGGCTTAGTAATAGTTTTGGTTTTCAAATAATTTAAGCAGAAGGCCAAGAACATTGAATGAGAAATATAATTTTTATTTCTTTAAATCACAAGATATTACCTTTCTCAGAGGAAGGCAATGTCTAATCAAGGGGCTTGGTATAGGCTCTTAGTTCTAACAATGACTAGTTCTTCAGTGACTTCTCTCTGCCCCCCCCTTTTTTCTCATTTGTAAAGTGGGAGGGTTATAACCTCCTCCAAAGGACACAAAGAAAAAAATTAATCCACAGCAAACGCTGGTAGAAACAACTGGTAAATACTAGCATTGTTAGTTGCTGTTACCCATTTTCAGCATATGTACATGTTTTTTTTTTTTTTTTTTAAATTTATTTTATTTTATTTTATTTTTTTTTTTATTTTATGATAGTTACAGAGAGAGAGAGAGAGAGGCAGAGACACAGGCAGAGGGAGAAGCAGGCTCCATGCACCGGGAGCCTGACGTGGGATTCGATCCAGGGTCTCCCGGATCGCGCCCTGGGCCAAAGGCAGGCGCCAAACCGCTGCGCCACCCAGGGATCCCTGTACATGTTTTTTATCATAATCATTTCATATGCATGATTTTATTCTTATTTTGGTAATATTTTGAACAAAGACATGAGGATGAACAATAAATGTTCAGTTTCTCTGAAAATGATTATCTTATTTTTTGGTACAAGTTGCCAAATTTGAGTAGTACTGAAGATTGAAAACATGTTAAAACCCAGTGAACACGCAAAGTATACTAGATAGACCAAAACATATTAGAAGGACAGGCAGCAAGTTTATTTTTCTCTTAACTGTGCCCTATGAACTGAAAGGGTGCAACAAAGTAATTTTTTATCTCTAAAAAGAATTATTTTATTCAATTTTTATGTCCTACCAAAATTATTTAATTAACATTAAATTAAATTATTAAACATTTAATTTACATTTGGGAAATAAAAGCAGAACATGCCATTATAATTAAAAAACATATATTAAGCAATTCTCTGTTCTTGGTATATTACTATGTGTTTTTCATCGCAAAATTAAACTATTGGTCCTTATCATTAAAAGCATGGAAGCCCAGAGCAATACTGATCATACGAATATTTAAAGGACTTGGAAACAACTGAAAAAATAAGAACTAATACCAGTCAAACAAAGTTCTTGTTTGAAGTACACATTGGTGGGATTAGACCTTATTTACTTTGAGAACTGTGATTGCATTACCTGCAGAATTGGGTGGGTGGGTGTTATTGTACGCTTTGTATACTAGCAGGGTTCAAAAGTTCACCACCCTCTTTTTACCTGGGGTTAGGTCTGTCTGTTCGGATTTTCCTTCAACCTCCCTCTCCCCTTACCCTGCACACTGGTGTGCACCTGAG
This sequence comes from Vulpes vulpes, assembly GCF_048418805.1. Classification (NCBI taxonomy): domain Eukaryota; kingdom Metazoa; phylum Chordata; class Mammalia; order Carnivora; family Canidae; genus Vulpes; species Vulpes vulpes. Next base: position 141,156,417 of record NC_132782.1, read on the forward strand.
GGCATGTGCGTGTGCATGCACACACACACACACACACACACACACACACACCCCTTGTAGTTTCTTACTTGTTACATGTAATCTGTAACCTTTTCTTCACCAATCTCCCTAGATCTGCTCTTGGGTTTTCCCTCTGACGCATAGAGTGGCTGTGACCCTCAGTTATCTCCCAGTTATCTCCATGATCCTTAACTGTATTCATTAATTCATCATAACTCTTAAAATTTTTTGCTAATGATATGATCAATACGTAGGTAAAATATTTGTTAAGCCAATTTTATGAGATTCACATCTTTGCTTTAAAACGCTTCTATGAAAAAAATAATAAAAATAAAAAAAATAAAAAATAAAAATAAAAAAAAAACGCTTCTGTGAATCCAATGAACCTATACTTTCTTATAAAAAATGTTCAGATATAGAGGATTCCTATATAGTACCCCAAATGTGAGATTGTCAAAAACTGTATCTGACAAATACATGTTATGAAATGCCTCCACCAATGCCTTAAATATCTTCGGTTTCCCTATTTCTCAGAACTCTCTTGGCTCATCCTTTCTATGCTCTCTTTGCCTTGTTATCTCATGACACAACAAAGCCCCTCCTGCCTGGAAACTCTTTCCCTTTGGATCTGCCAAATCAAGGCCTTCTGCAAATTCCCTCTTCATGCCTGCTTTTCTGAAGTTTGCAATATGCACTCCTCAGTAGGACAATAATAGGCACCCCAGAAATAGACTGATAAATAATAAATGGAAAGACAGAGAGATGGTAAAAGCTGTTGACTCTTTCCTTCTATAGTTTAAAAAAAAAAAAAAAGGAAAGAGAAGAAAAATGAGCAGGAAATATAAATAGGGAATTGAACCAAAATTGGCCAACCTTTAAACATTGAGTCTTTTCTTAAAATTCATTAATGCACATATCATAAATAGCCAAGAAATATTTTTTACTATGAGGAATAAATATATAAGACGAACATTATTAAATGGATTAAGTTTCAACTACTAAGTATAAATAGTGACTTAATAAGCTATTAGTATTAAAAGTAACTGAGGGAACCCCAGGTGGCTCAGCGGTCTAGCACCGCCTTCAGTCTAGGGCCTGATCCTGGAGACCTGGATCAAGTCCTGTGTCAGTCCCCCTGCATGGAGCCTGCTTCTCTCCACCCCCCTTCTCTCTCTGTCTCTCATGAATAAATAAATAAAATCTCTTAAAAAAGGTAAATGAATTGGATGCCAGTATTTACCACTTGTGAAGATCAATGCCTCCAGAGATAAAAATTGCTAATACTTATGTGGTGTTAACTATGTCCTAGGTAAACTAACAAATTCTACACGTATTAATTCATTTAATTCATACCAAAAAAATCCCCCAAACTTGAGGAAGATACCATTACTGAAGTTCAAAGAAGTTAGAGACTTTTACAATAAAGAACTTGACTAAACAAACTCAGTTTAGAGGGAGAAGAGTCCAGGTATGGATGCTGATCATTTGAGGCCTCTAGAACCAATGCTCCCAGCCTCTATGCCCAAAGACCTAATTAGCAACAATAACAAAAGTTGTCATGAACAGCAAGACCTATTTTACAAAAAGACAACATAACTTCTGATTTGAAGGGCAATGCTTTTGTTAGAATATAATTATCCAAATAGAATGTTGTGTTAAATTGTCTCTGGATCAGATTTTTTCCATGTCCAGGAGAGGTTTTTGTTTTTGTTTAGTTTTTTTTTTTTTTTTTTTTGATTTTTATTTATTTGAAGGAGAGAGCATGAGCAAGGGGAGGCACAAAGGGAGAGGGAGAAGCAGACTCCTTGGTGAGCCGGGAGCTGGACATGGTGCTGATCCCAGGAGGCTGGATCTGAGGACCCTGGATCTTGACCTGAACTGAAGGCATATGCTTAACTAACCGAGCCACCCAGGCATCTCTGTCGAGGAGAGGTTTTAATATATGGTATTTCCTTGCTGGCATGCCAACAATTTACAAAATAAATATATTTTGTATGGTCTGTTAAGAGACATTTCAGCAGAGCATTTTGTCTAATGTATGTCCAATAACATTTATTTCACCTCTGAAAAAGAAAGCAAAGGCTTACATATTTTACTAAGAAATACTTTTTAAAAAATTGCACGTAATTCCAATATATTTGCCTATTCATATGTGCATTTGAGAGATGATTCCTTCTAGACTGTCAATTTAAAAGAAGCAAGCATTTTTATATTCAGCTTCATATATTCCTCCAGTACATTATATTCTTATACTATGTATATATGAAATAATAATTTTGTGATTTCAGTGTTTTAAAATATAGATATATCTGCATTTGTATTAGCTCACTGAGAATATTTTTCCTTCATATGTATGTGATTGGAACAATATTAAGTAATGCTTTTATTGTGCTAAAAGGACTTATTTAGAAAATCACCTTTTGATAGAATATAGTCTCAATTTTTTTTATTCTTAAAATGTCAGATTGTGTTTTGCAAATTGATTTTTTATAATTGTATTTTATTTTCCTATATCACTAGGAAAAAGTCATTCTTAATAAATAGAATTAAGATTTAAATTGCATACACATATTACATATAAGATCTTGATATTATAAATTTAGACTAAAACAAATGTCAATAGATACTGCCTATTAAAATTGAACTTTGTTGAGTTTAAATTTCTCGTCCAGGTAGAAGGAAATTGGGAAGCTGAAAATGCTATGTTCTAAAAGAGAATGTTGGAAATTTTTCCTGAGGAAAAAAGAAATTTTCATTTATGTGATATACACAGAACCTATTAGTGCTACTGTCAAGACTTAAGAATATTTTAATTAGCTTAAGGTACTAGAAAAGGAAGAACAAACTAAGCCCAAAATTACCAAAAGGAAGGAAATAATTAGATCAGAGCAGAAATAAATAGGAAGCCAGAACAACAAAACAGATCAATGAAACCTCAAGTTGTGTTTTTGAAAAGAAAAACAGAATTGAAATTTTTAGGTAGAGTAAGAAAAAAGGGCTATGATACAAGTGAATGAAATTATAAACAGAAGAAGGATATTATGATTGATACCTCAAAAAAACAAAGAATCACAACAGACTACTATGAAGAATTATATGCCAACAAAATAGTAACTTAAGAAATGGATAAATTTCTAGAAATACATAGCTTATGAAGACTGAATAATGCAATAATAGATAATCTGAATGTCCAATACTTAGCAAGGAGATTGAATCAGTAATTCAAAATCTCCCAACATGTAAAAGCCCAGGATCAGATGGCGTCACAGGTGAATTCTACCAAAGATTTTTTTTCTACCAAAGATTTAAAGAAGAATTAATATATATGCTTCTCAAATTTTTCCAAAAATATCTCAAAGGATGGAATACTTCCAAAGAGCATTATCCTGTTACCAAAACTAGACAAGGATATTATGGGAAAAGGAAATTATAAGCCAATACCCCTGAGGAACATAAACGCAAAAAAAAAAAAAAAAACCCACAAAGTACTTGCAAATCAAATTCAAGAGCACATTAAAACAGTCATATACCATAATCAAGGGGACACAAGGATAATTCAACATATACATATAAAAAAGTGTCATACACCATATTAACAGAATGAAGAACAAAAATCATACAATCATTTCAATCAATGCAGAACAAGCATTTGGCTGATTTCAGCACTCTTTCATGATAAAAAAAAAAAAAAACTATCAATAAATTCGGTGTAGAAGAAATGTTCCTCAACATAGTAAAGGCCATATTTGACAGATCCACAGCTAACATTACACGCAATGCAAATGTAAAGACTTTCCTCTAAGATCAGGAATAAGATAAAGATGCCCACTCTTCCCATTTCTATTCAACATTTGAAGTCTTAGCCAGAGATGTTTTGTTTTTAAGATTTATTTATTTATTTAGAAAAAGAGAGGAAGGGAGGGGCAGAGGGAGAGGGAGAGTGAGCATCTCAAGCAGACTCCCCACTGAGCATGGAGCCCAATGCAGAACTCAATCTCATGACCCTTTGATTGTGACCTGTGGCAAAATGAACAGTCAGGTGCTTAACTGAGCACCCAGGTTTAGGCAGAACTTAGTGCTCCCCCCCCCAAAAAAAAAGAAAAAGAAAAAAAGACATCTGAATTGAAAAAAAAAAGAAGTAAAATTATGTCTTGGCCAATGACATGATTTTACATAGAGAAACCCCTAAAAAAATCCCCCCAAACATTGTTAGAGCTAATAAATGAATTCAGTAAAGTTGTGCCTACAAAATCAACATGCAGAATTCAGTTGCATTTCTATATACTAATAATTATATCTAAGATAAATTAAGAAAGAAATCTCATTTGTAATAATATTGAAAAAACCCTATACTTATGAATAAATTTAACCAAGATGGTGAAAGACCTATATGCTGAAAACTAAATGATACTGAGGAAAGAGGTTGAAGAAGACACAAATAAATGGAAAGATATTCCATGTTCTTGGAAGATTTAATATTGTGAAACTGTCCATATTATCAAAGGAACCCATCTGTATCAAAATTCCAATGACACTTTTCATGGACAGGAAAAAAAACTATCCTAATGTTTGTATGAAACCACAAAAAATCCTGAATAGCCAAAACAATCCTGAGAAAGAAGAACAACACTGGAGGCATCATGCTGTCTAATCTCAAGTTATATTGCAAAGCTTTAGCAGTCCAAACAGTGTGGGACTGGCATAAAGATAGATCTATCAACCAGTGGAACAGAATAGAGAACCCAGACATAAACTCATACATATACCAAGGGCATCAAGAACACACAATAGAGAAGAGTAGTCTCTTTAATAACTGGCATTGGGAAGATGGGATATCCATGTGCAAAAGAAAGAAACTGGACGCCTATTGTACATCACTCAAATAAATTAACTTGAAATGGATCAAATACTTAAATGTAAGGTCTGAAACTGTACAACTCTTCAAAAAATAATGTGGTTCTTGACATTGGTCTGAGCAATGATTTCTTGGATAAGACATTGAAAGCAGAGATAATGAAAGGTAATAAAATAGTAGAAGGAGATGAAACAAAAGAGTTACTGCGTATCAAAGTAAATAATAAATTGAAAACCTACAGAATGAAAGAAAAACATTTGCAAACTGTATAACTGAGAAGAGATTAATGTCCTAAATACATAATGAACTCATCCATAAAATAAAATAATCCAATTAAATAATGGGCAAGGGACCCAGAAAGATGTTTTGCTAAAGAAGACATACCAGGGATCCCTGGGTGGCGCAGCGGTTTGGCTCCTGCCTTTGGCCCAGGGCGCGATCCTGGAGACCCGGGATCAAATCCCACATCGGGCTCCCAGTGCATGGAGCCTGCTTCTCCCTCCGCCTGTGTCTCTGCCTCTCTCTCTCTCTGTGACTATCATAAATAAAAATTAAAAAATTTTAAAAAAAAGACATACCAATGGCCACTAGGTACATGAAAATGTGCACAATGTTACTAAAAATCAGGGAAAAGAAAATCAAAACCACAATAAGATTTCACTTCACACCTGTTAGAATACCAATAATAATAATAATAATAATAATAATAATAATAATAATAAAAGACAATAGATAAATGCTGGCAAGGATGAGAAAAGGGAACACTTATACGCTGTTGGTGGGAATGTAAATTAGTATAACCATTGTGGAAAGCAATATGGAGGTTCCTCAAAAGGCTAAAAATTGAGGAGCACCTGGGTAGCTCAGTTGGCTAAGCATCTAACTCTTGGTTTTCGCATGGGTCATGATCTCAGGGCTGTGGGATTGAGCCCTGAAAGCAGGAAGTTTGCTTGAGATTCTCTCTTTCCCTCTGCCCTTTCCCCACTGGCACTTGCTATCTCTCTTTCTCAAATTACATGAATAAATCTTTAAAAAATAAAGATTGAACCACCATATTATCCAGGAATATACCCCTCCTGGGTATATATCCAAAGAAATCAAAATCAGTATTTTGAAGGATACCTACATATCCATGCTTGTTGCAGCATCATTCATAAGGCAAGAAGATATGGAAACAAAATCCATCAGCAGATGAATGAGAAAGGAAATGTGTTCTACATATATACACACAATGGGATATTATTCAGCCATTAAAAAAGAGAGAAATCCTGCTTTTTTTGACATGAAGGAAGCTGGAGGGCATTATGCTAAGTGAAATAAGCCAGACAAAGACAAATACTGTATGATATAACTCACCTGTGAAGTCTTTAAAAAAAAAGCTGATTTCATAGAAACAGGAAGTAGAATGGTGGTTTAAGAAGAATGAGGGAAGAGGGAAATGGGGTCATAAAGAGTACATATTTTCTGTTATATGATGAATGAGTTTTGAGGATGTAATATATAGCTTGGTGACGATAGGTTGTAATATAGTATTATATTCGTGAAAGTTGCCAAAAGTAGATCTTAAGTATTCTCATCACACACACACAAGTTAACTAAGTGAGGTGATGTATTAATTATCTTGGTCTTGGTAATCATTTACATATATATATATATATGTACACATATGTATATATATAATCATCACATATATATTTTATATATATATATATAAAATCATCACATAGTACACTTTAAATATGTAATTATATTTGTCAGTTATTCCTCGATAAAGTTTAAAACCAACATTAATACTAACTCTGAAAACCTGATTTGGGGAAGAAAGGAGGAACAGTTTACTGCTTTCCGTTTTCAAAGTGTTCAGTTAGTAATCCAGCTCCCCTTCCTGACACATGCATGCATACCTGAAAACATACTCCAAATTAAAATCCGAAGACAATTGTGTATCTTCAAATAACTTAAGATTTAACCAAAACCACAAGCAACTAGGATCCTCTCACAAAGGTTACCTGTCATGCTTGATATGCAAGAAATGTCATGCTTGTCAAATTCTACTGGAAATACACGATGAAGGTTCCCAATCTCTAAAGTCTCTTTTGGAGTCCTTAACCAAAGCCGAATTTCAGATATGAAGAATATGAGTCTCCAAAGGATGTGCCCTGCTGACTTCTTTCCCTGTTAACAGTCTTAAATCATCTTTGAACAGAAACCCTTTATAGTTTATCATAGCCTGGCAGCCCAAAGATACAGGCAACTTTTATTTGTGGTCATTCAGGTGGGGCACCTCAAGTCATTGATACATATCTATTTCTGTAATGTAGTTTTGAAAGAAAAGATTACCTCTTTTCTTATTTGTTCTCAATGTAAATGTATCCCCTCCTCTGCTTTCTCCCCAGCCACTTTCTCCCACCACCAAGAGAAATTTCATACACCCTGAAATCCACCACACATACACATGCGCGCACACACACGCACACAAAATAAAACAAAGCAAAACAACCCAGGAAGCTGAAAGGTAACCATTAAAAAACAAAAACAAAATAAAACAACAACAACAAAAAACAAATGCAAATTGAAGAAGAGCTTCCAAATGTTTTAATTTTCTTCCTACATCGCATAACATCTATCACCAAATTGTGTTGTTTGTGTTGTAAAGAACTGTTAGTGTTAGCCTGATAGTTAATGTAATATGCGTAATACGCGGTCGCTATGACTTCTACAGGAGCACCAGGCCGCAGCTAAGCGCTTCTACTCTGTAGTCAGGCAAGGCAGACTTCATAGGTTGTTTGATGAATACCTCCACGGTGTACATAATTCGGTAAGTTTCTTATTTCCTAGTTATTTCAAGCTTCAAACTAGATTAAACCAAGAGAATGTATCAGTCACTCGCATTCATTTGCTTGAAAACAGGAAAGAATCCAGAGGAAAAGGCAATCTTACAAATTTGGTGACCAACCAAGTCTCAGACAGATACACAACCACTGGAGATAATAGGAAAGCTTACCATTTTATTCTTATTGGGAAGATACTTGACATTAATTTCAAGAGGACTAAAATTCAATGAAAAGAATTTTTGAAGTCTGGGAGAATTGTCCAAAAAATTTAAAATTTTCCATTAGTCAACGGTATTTAACTAATCGCTTTTTTAAACAGCAAATTAAAATTTATTTTCTATCCATTAGGAGAAAATAAACTAGGTAGCCAAACAACAACAACAAAAAATTTTCCCACTGTAAAACAAGAAGGATAGAGAAAATAAGAATTATGTTTCCAATGTAATGAAAAAGGAGATATCTGACATGAATTTAATAAAACAAAACTCTGAATCTAAAAATGTAGAAGATTTTGCTCATCATTTTCTTTATTTTAATTCCACATAAAAGTCAACAACAATGGAATATTCTAGAATATTCTTTTTGGCAAGAATTAAAAGGAGTATTTTTAATGGAGCAGAGTTTCCATATTTGAAGTGGATAAAGCTAAAACAATACTGTTTCTTATTTTAGTTGAAATCATTATAAAATAGATTCATTGCCTCTTTCAAAACTAAGCAATCATCTGTACTGTAACCTAAAAATAACGAGTTTGAAATTAAATTTTATGCTGCTGTTCATATTATATCCTCAAATGTATTTTTTAAAACACACTTTATTAGAACAGCAAAATATAGAATTTAAATGAACATACAAAGTATTAAGATTTAAAAAATTATATATACATAAATGGACCATAGTTCAAAGCCTCTTGTAGCTTTTTGTGAATTTAGGCAAATTAGTTAAACTCTGAATTTCAGCTTCTTCGTCTTTAAGATAGATGTATCCATCTCCCAGGACACTTGTAGTGATTAAATGAGATTCTTTTTATGTACATGGTCTAATTTGGTACCTGAGACCCCATATAAATAATAGCAGTAGTAGTCTACTAGCAGTAAAGAACAGAAATTTAGACGGATAATTCAGACTTTAATGCAAATTTACAGCTGCAGAAGAAAAGAAGAAATATGTAAAACAGTTTATGATTCCTCCTCTTCCATCCTGTCCCCTCCTCTTCTCTTTCACCACCTTGTGCCCTTCCCTCATCCTCCTTCCCCTCCTCCTCCCCATTTCCTCATCACCCCCTACCTTCCTCTCCTTTTTCTTCCTCCTTTGCCTCCTCCTTCTCTTTTCAAATGCTTAATCTCATCAAGTATACTGCTAAGTGCATTCATTTTATCTAATTTAAACCTCAGGGCAACTCTATGAAATAGTTATTATTATACCAATTTTGGTTCTATAAAAAGTACACTAAAAATGGAATGTGAGGGGCCAGACCCTCTTGTTTAGTTAAGAGGAGATTTGCATTTTTTTTCTTTTAAAAATGTTCAGCCCCTGTAAAACAGCCTTTATTCTCGGTAAAAAGCATATCTATTTCCTCTAGATTTGTCCTTTTAAAATTGTTTAACCATCATTTGACTCATATTTATTTTTTTCTGATGATAAAGCAATATTTAATTGTTGGAAGAAATTAGGAAGCATAGGAAAGCAAAATGAGCTAAAATCATGACAACAAACAGGCATAATTTAATGTGTATTAACTCTCTTTGACTCTGCAGGTGAAGATGTGGGCTAAGAAGAAAATGAGCAGTTTACCTTCAGGAAAGAAGTATCAGCATTGTCCACTTACTGTATATGTGTCTTTAACTCCTATTCATATTTAATTATTTTGTTTAATGCATTGTTTATAGGAGTACCTGAATCCTGCTGTTCACTGATGTAGTCACTGAGCAAAGAACAGTGAACAACACAACGTGGTTTCTCCATTCAAAGAGTGTAGTCTACTTGCAACAGCTGAATTAAAAAAAAAATCAAGGTAGGTTTTCTTGGTGGACTTATTCTAAATACATTTCATTAGGACATAAGATATTGAGAAAAGTATTCATAAAATATTGTGCATTGAATTTCTGTCTGTGTTGAGTTATGAGAGGTGCTTAAGATGGGAGAGTGTGGGGGCACCTAGCTGGTTCAATCAGTGGAGCATCCAGCTCTTGATCTTGGGGTTGTGGGTTTGAACCCCATGTTGCATGCAGAGATTGCTTAAAAATAAAATATTAGGAAAAAATGGAAGAATGTGGTGCTACCATGTGCTACTAGAGGTCAAAAATTGTTTTGAAGAAAAAAAAAATTGTTTTGAAGAGAAAATATGGGAAACAGGTCATACTCATCACAAATAATAATCTAATATGACAGATCAAAATAATTAACCAATAATTCCATATTTACAAGGCCTTGCCAAGATTAATTCACCATTTCCAAGATTTTTAAATTTTTTACTTCTATTTGATCTTTCATTATACATGTGTTTTATTATATATGTGCTTGTGTGTAATGAATCTCAATTTTTTTTTGATGTGGGTAGGGTAGAAATTACATATATTTAAAACCATAGAAGGTCTTTTGATTCATTTTCCATAAATTACCCACAAATCTGATTCATTGCTATTATTGAAAGAATGCTCTATAATTTCCTTCCTTAAGCTGATTTAAATGATTTCTTAATATTTGATTAAAAAGTAAGAAATAAACAATATGTTAATATGGTGATTTTTACATAGGTAAAGGCCATAAAACAATTTTAAAGATAGTCTGACTTTAAATTTGGAACAGTTTAAAATTTTCCATTTATTGCCCACATTTGTAAATAAAGGAAGAAATAGACTTAACCTAAGTATATAGATTATGAGTATATTGATCACGAAGGCACATATTTTGGTTCTGAATTACATATTTGCCTGTTCTGACACTATAAAAGGACTCCTTGCAACCATTCTCATCATCTTCTGTTTTGTGGTAACAAAATAGTATCTCTCACCTGAAAGTTTCAAGCTCTTGTCATTAGTAATGAGACTGCACTCATTAGTAAATACATAAACATGGAACTATTTCTCCATTTCTACCTTATGTCCAGTCACATCAAAATTTAAATTAGGCTTTTTGGGACTATGCAACGGCCTATCTGAGGAGCATGAGGAACACGTTACAGTCCACTTCTCCCATTTGTAATCTTAGCATTGTTAGTGCTAACAAGACATCCAGGGTCTTTGAACATTCTGAACAATGCACCCTGAAGCCTCAGTAAGTCAGCAAAGTCTCAAAGGTTGTACCATGTAAAAGTCAAGTAATTAAACACTGATTACTTACTGTTTAAAAAAAAAAAAGATGGCTGGGGAAAGTTGGTTTCAGAAGGTTTAATTTTACACAGAAGATCTCAGTAAAAATTAAGCTTTTAACTATATTCTGGTTGACTTGATTTGAAAGAAAAGGATAAGAAAAAAGATTATAAAAGCTATTCAGTACTGTTTTTCTGCAGCAGAGTTTTGTGGGTGACAGCCACTGGTAATTCATTCAGTCATCTTTTCCCAAAACATTTAGATTCCCCTTCAAAATTTGGCTAAAACTCTTTGGTTTCATGATTCATTCAAAATACAAAAGCTCCTCCCTTCTGCACTATTGGCTCCAGTTGAAACATTTTAGCTCCGTCAATACAGAATTTCTAATAAAGTTTGCAAACATAGTGAAGTGCTTTTTGCCTGATGCTGTTTTATTTTCCATACATGCACAATAAGGGGGGGGGGGCGGCGGGAAGAAAGCAAGAAAGTGAAAACAAGAAAGCAAGAAGGAAAGGATGGAGGAGAAAGAAAGGATAATCAGGATAATTAGAATTCAATATATATTTATGAGTTTTTCCTTCCACTCAACCCCTACTCTCCAATTTATCACAGTGGCTAGTATGAAAAAACTGCTATGGATGATTCAGGTGCTAAAATTATTTTTCTTTCTGAAAGTCATCACAGTGTTTATGCCTTTCACTTACACTCTACATGTTATAGGAGGGCGTATCTTTCCATTACATGTATGAGATGTAAAATTACCTAATAGAAATAGTCATAGTACTTGTTAAAACTTATTTTTTTTAGAAATATCACCAACTATATATTCATAAGACTATACGAGGTTATTTATTTTCTTAAGACTATATACAAGGTTATTTATTTTCTTATTGATCTAGAATTACCTGTGCCAAATTTATCAAATATTTTCCTGTTCAATTGTTCCTAAAAAAGAATATCTATTTGTATTGACAGTGAGAATTAGTTCAGATTATGAATGCCCAGTGGAACACAACATAAATCAACGAGCCTACTCATACCATAGGTTAAATACTATTGCAGAAACTTTTTGTTGCAAAGACTGAGAAACAAAGAAGAGTTTCAGATCACATATTACATTACTTAACAATTAAATGTCTTTGAAGATGCTATTGGTAAAATCTGTTGTAGATGGGGGAAAAAAGATCCTTAAATAGCTAATATTAAAATGTGAAGCTAATATTAAAATGTGAAGCATGTTCCTCTTGGGTACCTTCCTTGATGGTGCTGCTTTTTTTTTTTTTTTTTGGTTAGTTTTATTTTGTGTATGAGAAATGTTGAAAATGGTGGTAGAGTCAAAGATGATTTTCATAGATCCTGGCAGCCAATAGAATTTTTTATAATAAGGATAAAATCATAAATATGTCATTGTAAAACATATTTTTAAATGCTGGAATTCCTAATGACAAGAATATTGTAAGTACTGGTTAATGTAGGGGTGCCTGGTCTCAACAGTTGGTTGAGCCTCCGACTCCTGGTTCGGCTTTGGTCGTGATCTCTGGGTTGTGAGATAGAGTCCCACACTGGGCTCTCCTCAGCGTGAAGTCTACTTGAGATTCTCTCTCCCTCTCCCTCTGCCCCTCCCACTTGTGCTTTCTCTCTCTCTCTCTCAAATAAAAAAATAAATAAATCTTTAAGTACTGGTTAATGTAATCATAAACATAAATTCAAAGTCCACCCAATATTTCTATTTTCTTCTCTTATGGTAAACTTTTTTTAATTTTGGCAAAAACAAGCAAATAAACCCCCCCAAAACCCCAAACTACCACTGTTCAGCAATGAACTGCAACCTCGAAGACAAGCAGTTTTCCAGGAGCACTTGTATAGAAAAAAGTAAATATAGAGTGAGAAGAAAAAATTGTTCTTTGTAAGGAAAAAAAGATATCATAAGGGAGTATTAAAACGGTTTTCAAAAAGTACCAGTGGGAACCATGCTCTGTACCAATAGCCCTTTAATTCATATTCTTTTCTTTGAAGCATTTGCATCTAACTTCTGAACATTTCTAGAGACTGTAGTTTTTAGCATTGTCATGGGTGATAGAATCAAAAGGAAAGTAAGCTGTTGCTTTTGTGATATACAAAAGGAGAAGAGTGAACATTAATGTCCCTTATGAAGAAACACAACTTTTGGATTTCATCAAGATAGACAACATCGTTGTAGATGAGTTCATATTAGAGGAAATTGTACTAAAATCCTTTTGTTTGAGTGACCCTTCAGAAAAACGTGGACAAGCCGTGTGGATGGTATCTTTGCCACTTACCTGGCAGAAAGAATGGAACACAAACTAGGAGTCAGAAATATTTCATTTGTTATAGGATCCCAGTCTTCTCTTCATTGTGACAGCATCTCATTTTACTCATTAAAAATAGCAATCCCCCCATTTTAATATAGTTCAAAGGGACTGTGTCAAAATGAGCATATTCCTTGAGGTATGTTCTTTTTCTGCTTTTGCTCCATCTATGAAATCACAAAATCTCTTAATTATTTTATTCTTGAAGTTAGTATTAACTAATGCAATAATCCATAAGAGGCATGTGTGTTCCAGAGGAACTTTTTTGATGTAAATGCCAGTAATAATGGTGTTGTAGTTACGAAAATTTCTTTTAGAAAGCAAGCTCGCTAATCATTTCAGACATGGAAACTTAGAGATTCATCAAAAGCCAGAAAAACTCACATGCAAGTAACTTTGTTTTGATAAATCACAAGTACATTTTGGCAGGTCTGTTTCTTTGAATACGTAAAATTATGTAGCACATAGGGGAAACACATTCATTGACTTGAGATCCATGAATACTTTTATCACTAAAATCTATACAAGAGCCAATTCATATCTAATGACAACGCTAATCTTTTCAATTGGAAATCTTTACTCTTCCTTAAGTTTTTTTTTTCCTTTAACAACTAGCAAGTAACACATTTTTTTTTTTAAGTAACACATTCTTTATAAATTTTAATACAAGAATGTTCGAGTTACTCTGTAATCCGAGAATTTGGGGAGCAAAATTAAATTTCTTAAAACATCTTTCCTATAGAGACACAACAATATTAAACCCATAATGATACTGACTGTATGTGCCATACTGAATCAAAGAAAAAATATTTTGGCTGAAAGAAAGTCTGGGAAGTAGCGACTGATTTATTTTTTCTCCCGTGTCAAGAGTTTCAAATCGTTAGTACTGGTAGTGTAGCTAGGAAATAGCAAGGCCAGCATTAGACTTTCTGTTATGGTTCTTAGGGGTTCCACCTCAGACATGAAGTTTCCATTTAAAACTGGAAAAACAGGGTAAGAGAGTAGGGGATAAGAGGCAACCAAAAGTCATCAGCAGGAAAGCCCATGTTTTCTCAGCTATATCCTAGCAGATGTCCACCAGCCTGTGGAGGTGGCTGGGGATGGAAGGGTTTGGTTGTGATTGGCTCCTTCAGCCTCTAAAGGAAAGGCAAACAAGGGAGGAAAAGTTGGCAAGGTGTCGGGTTAGCTTCATATGTGACTTCCTTGATTTTATTCTCTCTTCTTTAGAAAAAACTTATAGCAAAACACTCTCAAATCGACAAATGGAATATTTAAAAAAAATCACACATCTCATATCATAATGGAGTAATTATCATTTTGTCTATCTCACTCTAGGTTTCTATATTCACATTAAAAAAATCTGGTTCTGATCATATTATGCTACAATGTAATAGTCTCCTCTTCCTTTGCAACGTATTCTAAGACTTTTCAATATTTCTAAATAATATTTTTAACCAGTTTTTTTAATCGTTATCTGGTAGGTAGATCTACCCCTGTTTTCCTAGTCACCCTATATGCCAGTGCATGATATCTTTACACGTCTTCATTTTCAGGTTGCTATTGTTAATTTTTATTTAATTTGAAGCATATTAGGGGCTTGCTGAGGAGTGTCTTCTAGATGGCAGGGAGCAAATAGGACACAAAGCCGGGGGAGGTATGGTTAAACTGATGCAGGCTTTCACCTCAGTTCAATACTGGGAAGAATTTCTGAAAAAATAAAAAAAAAAAAAGGGTTGTAAACATTATATTATCATGGAAGGAGAAGTGTCATCTTCACAGAATGTTCTCTAGAAGAGTCATACTGGATGATTTAATTTCCGTTTGGCATAAAGTTTGGAAGAACAAACCAGATAGCTTCTCAAAGTTCCTTGAAAGCCTGTAGATCTACGGTCAAGTTTCATTTGCTTTATGACTCTTGTTCTCAAGTTATGAGTACCTTTCAGAGAAAGTGATTCCCTTATATCAAAGGGTCCATAGAAGTTGCTAATATTATGATTTAATGTAGATTTTATGTTAAAATAATTGTTTTTGATAATTCCTTTTGAGTTTAAGTTATGAAAGAAAATAAACTATTATCTGTGTCTAAGCTTATAAAGCATTCATGAAAGGAGGCATAATAAAAAAATTATTAAAGAATACATCTTGAAATTAAACATAGTTCTTCCAAAATTACACACCAAAGGATTTCACTAACTTGAGAGTTACAAAAGAGAAGTCATGAATAGAATGTAACAACTTGATAGTATTTGAAATAATTCCTACTTTAAATAATAGGCCAGATGAAGCCGTCAAATGGCATTGTATGCTACCCAGTGGGAAGGTTTTCTATAATTCAGCTCTAAGATTAGATATAAATGGAACTATTACCATGGTAACTATTTTTGAGGCTAATAAAAGTGTAACAAATATGGACTAAAAAAAAAAATACCTCCCAAACCCCACCCAAACAGTAAATTTTCCCGTTTTAGCAAAAAAGTCATTGAAAAAAGGGTTTCTCAGACATATAGGCTCCTTTGTTGTGTAGAGAACACTTGTTTTCAGCTAGTTTCTTCTTTTTTGTGAAATGTAAGGCTTCCCTTCAGGGTAAGAGTGAGATTTATCCTGCTGCATAAAGGGAGGAAAGGCGTTAGCGAAAGTGAAATCTGTGGAATGCACACACTTCTAAAATATAGTTTTCTTCTTTACCTAAGCATAAATCATAGTTTATAAGCACGTTCTATTATTCTCTCCTTTCTTTTAAAGCAGACAAGGCTATAATGCAGTATTGGTAATTTATAACTGCCCAAGAAAAAAAAAATCTCCTGTAGTTTTTTTTTAAGTTTCTCTGAAAATTGTCATATATATATATATATATATATATATATATATATATATATATGTAACTTGTATTTATATGTGTTTGTATATATATGTATATACATATTACTTTTGGAGGAAAGATACGTTTTATTTTTTATGCCATTTAAGAATTAGTGTTAATTTTCAAATATAGCTGTAGGAGTATAGATGAGGATTTGCCAAGGAAGGGAACCACATACTGTTTTCCACAGTGACTGCACCAATTTATATTCCCACCAACTGTGTGCAAGGGTTTCCTTTCGTCCACATCCTCGCCAACACTTGTTATTTTTTGTGTTTTCGATTTTAACCATTCTGACAGGTGTGAAGTGATATCTCATTGTGGTTTGACTTGTATTTCCCTGATGATGAGTGTGATGTTGAACATTGTTTCATATGTCTGTTGGCCATCTGTATATCTTCTTTGGAAATATATCCATTCAGGTCCTCCGCCCATTTTTTAATTTAATTTTTTTGATGTTGAGTTGCACAAATATATATTTTGGATATTAATCCCTTATCTAAATCATTTGCAAATATTTTCTTCCATTCTGTAGATTGTCTTTTTGTGCTGATAGGACTTCTTACTGTGCAAAAGCTTTTTACTTTTGTGTAGTCTCAATAGTGTATTTTTGGTTTTGTTTCACTTGTCCGAGGAGAAATATCTAGAAAAATGTTGCTAAGGCCAATGTCCAAGACATTACTACCTATGTTTTCTTCTAAGAGTTCTATGGTTTTGGGTCTCAACATTTAGGTCTTTAACCCATTTTGAGTTTATTTTCATGTATTGTATAAGGAAGTGGATCAGTTTTATTCTTTTGCATGCAGCTGTCCAGTTTCCCCAACACCATTGATTGGAGAAACTGTCTTCTTCCCTATTATGTATTTGTGCCTTCTTTATAGATTAATTGACTATAAAAGTGTGGGTTTATTTCTGGGATCTCCACTCTGTTCAATTGATCTGTAATCAAAATGGTATGGTACTGGAACAAACACAGATACATAGATCAATGGGAAATTCTTGTTATTGTCACCTCTTAGAAATTCCTCATAACTTATACTATCTTCACAGTAATTTTGAAATCAAAAGCATATGATAGAATCAATATTTTATTGTTATTTAGATGTTCAAACAAAATCAGAACTGCTGATTTAAATTTTACAGAGTTTTGTCGGGTTAAAATAATAACAATTATTTCTGTGCATTTACCATGGCAAGGCACTAGCCTAGCTATTTAATATTCAGTCCTTCTAGCAATCAAATGAGTCAGTTATTTTTATTAACTCTCTTCCACATATACGAAAACTAAAGCTTAAATAAATAAGGTGACTTGTTTAAGCACAGAGCCAACCTTGATCTATTTATTTACTCATACATTAGCTACCCTATGCTTTGCTTACCCCTCTGCACTGCCTCATAATCAGAATAGTTAAGCAATTTTATTTATGACATGGAAAAGAGCTAAAAATGTTTTTGACTACAATTAGGAATTTTTTTATTTGAGGTAGCCTGGATGAATACAGATGCAGACTTGATATCCTTATGTATTAGATTTTCTTACTCAGAGGTCTGACAATTCTCCTCCCACTGGGCACACAAACCACCATTTCTTTTATGCAGTAGGAGCCTAAGAGTTACTCCTTGCCCTGCCTCCACCCCAGCCACCAGCCAATGAGGTAAACTGAGGAGTGGAGATGGGGTGGAGGAGAGGACAACTTCCATACATTCTAATTATTCTGTTTAGAAAGATTACAGATTTGAAAATAGGGCAAATATCTACTCCCTTTCTACTATGAGAACCAAGTTCACTAATTTTAAATAGTCACATAGGCCAAAAGAGATTACATTTTCCAATAGTCTTTGAAATTAGATGTGGGCTTGTGTCTGAGCTCTGTCATAGATTCATGATGCGTGTAGCGTATGCCACTTCTGGGTCTTGCCGTTAGAGAGAAAGTGTGTGTAGTTATACCCCTACACGCCTGCTCCCACCCCATCTTTTTCTCTCCTGCTTGCTAGAATATAGTTATGAGCCATTTTGTAAAATGTAGACCAGAGGTTAGAGGTGGTTGAGAAATGAATCAGCAAAGGGCCTATGATCCTGACCCTGTGGTATCAACATCATAGACCTGATCTCCTTTCACTTTGCAGTTACATGGAAGAGAAATAAACTTCTATTTTAGAAATTACTTAATTAGGATCTCCTACATAAAGCCACCCTCCTACCTCACTTGCTCAAGCACATAGCTCTAGCAATCCTTTTCTTTTTTCTATGTGATCAAGTTTTCAATTCTCTCCTGGAATTTCCCCATCATTATACAAACATACTGTTCATCCTACTACCTTAAAAAAAATATCTTTTCGTGAACCTCCTTCGTCTTCCAACTGTCACTTCTCTCCTGTCCTTTATAGATAAACTCCTTTTTATCTCTACTGCATGTTTCCAAGCCTGTCAGGATACTCCTATCAATCCACCAAAATTGCTCTTATCAAGGTTGCCAGTGACTGCCATATTGCTAAATCCAAGAGTCAACTTACATTTCTGCTTGAGGACGTTTGCTTTTAATTTTTCTTGTTGCTTTGAACAGTTCTCCTCCAGATATCATTAGAGTTTACCTCTTACTCCCTTCAGTGTTTTCTCCAATGTCACCTTCCCTGTGATGCTTTCCTTAACTGCCTTAAAGTCCTCAATCAACTACAAACTTTGTCCCACTTTACTGACTTATTTTTCTCTACAGCACTTGCTACCAGCTACCATCTATTGCATATTGTCCATTTTTATTTTCTATTTTACTTAGCCCAATCCACAGCAACAAGATAAGCTCCACTAAGGCAAGCATTCTTTTTTTTTTTTAAGGCAAGCATTCTATCTGTCATGTTCACTGTTGCTTCCCTAAGCCTAGAACACTGCCTGTCATGTGGTAGATATTGAACAACTTAATCAACGAACAGACACTTATTGAGAATTTATTAGGTGATTCACCGTGCTAGGTACTGTGATGATAAAGTGAACAAGATAGATTAGGTCTCCTCTTAAAAATCCCTATGATCTATTTCATTCAACTTCTATCCTACATGAAAAATGCTACTGGAGGTGTATAATGGAAACATGCAGAAGAAATGAGGAATCTGAAATTGGGGCATCAAGGAGGGCAGTGATATAAACCAATGAAGAAAGTGATATCAATCCTAGAACCTTAAAGACCAGTGGAAGTCATCCCTGAGAAATGAAGGGCAGGGGAAGGGTGGAGGGTGGCAAGAAGGATATAAATCTAGGCAAAAGGAATGGGTTCAAGTGAGAATACTGTGTTTCTAGAAGTTCAGGACCCACTGGAACACAGGATAAAGTAGAAGTGATCAGAGGGGAGATGGCATTCTATAATAATTAAGATTAGGGCTCAGAAGACCAACAGCTTGAATTTGAAGCTTCACTGTGCCACTTACCCATTATTATGTGGAGGAAAGTTATTTGATCTCTCTGTTTCAGTTCACTTTTCTGTGAAAGGGAAAATGGTATCTCCCATGGTGTTCTGAGTATCAAATGAGTATTTGAATGTAAAGAAGATAGCATAGAGTCTGATAAACAGCAAGTACTCAGTAAATGCTACTTGCTATTGTGGTTGTTCAACTTGTAAAATAATCAGGGAAGAGATCATTATGGTTCTTGAAAGTCATGTCTGGGAACTAGATAACCCATCCACTCCCAACAACCTGTGAGACATTATGTATTGCTAGCCTAACCATTTTGTGATTTTATCATTCTTATTACAAAGAAATTCTTTTCCTGTTTCCCAGAATCATTTCCGTGGTCTTGAATAGAAGATTGATAAACTGGCTTCGTGTTAGCCCAAGGAGAAGTGGGGATGGGCTGGAGGCACAGAATTGTGCATGATCTTAATTAAAGTTCTTGCTGAAAGCACAGTTCATTTTATCTACAGAGATATATTTGAGGAGTGTGCTTGTGATAAAACAGACAACAAAACTTAACAAATCGCAGGCAATGGAAACAAATAATGAATATAATCATAAATCAGCATATTTTGTTGTATCTAAACTAGGATTTTATTGAAATATATGTAGTTTTAAATAGTCACCTGAGGTTTGTTAAAATTAAATTCTGGGGCAATATTACAATGTTTCTTCCCCACATCCCCACCTAGTAACCTTTACCTGTTTCAGGAAAAAGACGAAATCCAAGTTTCAGTGTATTTGGGAGCCTAGATCATTGGCATAATTAACTTAATTCTCTAGTAAAAGAAAGCTCTCTTAAAAGGGATCTTTGATTGACATGTGTCAACATTTTTTAGAAAAGAGACAGACAAAAGAGATAGTGTAATTATTGACTCTACTATATCATACAATACAGGGTCTCAAGGGCCCAAGTCCTGGAGATGTAAGATATCTACTGCAAACTGTTTTTTCTGGTCACTTAGAAGGCTATCCTCACTGACTATTAATTAAAATGTCTGTGCAACTAACCAGCGGTAAAACTGAACATCTATTTCTAAGATGGGTGAGAAGGGTTATTTTTAAGCTTCGTTAAATCCTTTGTATTTCTCTTGTTCACTTGTTGTATTGTCTGCTTTTGGCACAAAAGTGTCAACAGGTGTAACAAAGTTTAAATGGATGCATGATGCCAACTGCTTCTCTAAGTCTGGCATGAGAAAGGGCCTCCTGTAAGAAGAGCTGCCTCCTGAAGCATTTTGTTAGCTGTCATTGGCTGGAACTCATGTCATAGTACAAAAGGCCAGCCAACTTATGAGTAGGCAACCTGCCATCTAAACAGATGGGCATTGGTTTTGCAGCCAAGAGGCCAAGTATATACAGTGAATGTAGGTATCAAGGCTTCATTTCCAACTGAGATTGCTGAGAAGTCTGTTTGTCCTGATACCATATAGGCTGTTATATGAGGGGTTTGTTTGATCAGTTTTTTTTTAAGGCACAAATGACATTAAATACCTATTACAATAAACACTTCAATACCTTTAATTTGATTGATTATTAAAACTTATTAAGAAAAGCAGAAAATTAAACTGAGATAGAGTTTTTAAAAGAAATTTAAGTCTATAAAAATTGAGTTATGTACTGATATGCTGTATTTTCATGTGATGAAGCTAAAACTCATGATGACTTATTTTTTTTAAAGATTTTATTTATTTACTCATGAGAGAGAGAGGCAGAGACACAGGCAGAGGGAGAAGCATGCTCCATGGAGCCTGGTGTGGGACTTGATCCTGGGGCTCTGGGATCACCCCCTGAGCCAAAGGCAGATGCTCAACCGCTGAGCCACCCAGGCGTCCCTCATGATGACTCTATATTGCCCTTTAGACAGTAAGCATTCTGAGGGCAGGAAAAGTTTTCAGAGAATGTTTGTGATAAAGCATACAGCAATAGTCAATAAGTTATAGGCAACGGAATCAGTACAAATAATGCATATTAGTGTCTAAGTAAAAACTCTATGAGGGGAGGGGCCTTGGAAGTCCTACTGTTGCTACTTTTCTCAGTGCTTAATAATGCTTGAGGAATGAAAGTATAGTAATAGAATTCTTTGGTCACTATGCAAGATGTGTTTTTCATGTTTCAAATAAATTCAATATAATACATAAAACATTAGAAGAGTGTACTTGATTAAATCTCTGATGATTCAGAGGGTACTTAAATAAGACCTCACAGTCTAAATGTGTGGATACTTGAAAAAAATAAATGTATGGATATCTGAATGAAATCTGTGCTGACTTAAATTGTGCATTTGGAAATTTGGTCAATGTCAAAGATTGACCTCATGTTAATTTTCAATATATGCCAACGGATAAATACAGAAATAATTATATCCACAGGCTGGTGCATAGATTTCCTAGCTCTGTCCCCTAAAATATACTCAAAACAGTGACACCTACTAGCAATAAGCACATCTAACGCTCAGATCTTGGCTTCTAACTACCATTATCCCATAAAAGGAGGCAGGGTTTCTAGGAGAAATGACTGATTCTAGGGCTGGGCCAAAAATAAAAAAGGAGCCTGGAGCAGTAAGAAAATGCTTAAGGAAAAAAAGTTTTTTTTTTTTTTTAATGGAATCATTTCAAAAAGGACATTAAAGTCAACTTAATGGATACAGCAAAGGCCAAATCTGCAACATTTTGAGCAATAAAATAAATAATAATCATATTGGATTATAAGGCAAGAATAAAATTAAATATTCATGGATCCATATTGATATAAATGATTAATAAATAAAAAATGCTGAAGGGTTAGATTTTCCTCACAGAATTCCAAGTAATAAATGTACAAGGAATGAGGGAAATAGAAAATCACAATTAGAATACAGCAGTAATAATTGCAACAGGCAAAACTGAGGAATACCCAGAGTGGGCAAAACATTAAGGAGAAACAGGATGTGTGCATAGCCTCAAAGTTTCTCTTCCCAAATATTTATCAACTGCTGAGAATTGTGTGATATTTCTTTCTCCAGGGACAGGGGGAGGTGGTATTTTGTTCCCCATCCCTTGAGTATGGACTAAACTTAGCAATTTCTTCCAAAGAATTGAATTTGGTCATTCAATTCTGGTACCACAATTTGGTGATTGTGTTTTTTTGTTTGTTTGTTTGTTTGCTTTTTGTTTTTTGTTTTTGTTTTTGTTTTTAAGTAAACTCTACTCCCAACATGGGATTTAAAGCCATGACCCCGAGATCAAGAGTTGCATGCTCTGCTAGGCACCCTGCAAAGGAAAGAATTTGAGAAGATAAAAATGGAAAAATCAGGGAGATGCCCCCTTAACCAAGCAATAAAGACTAACATCACCAGCAGGAAGTTGTGTTGATATTATACATCCTGACATGGTGTGATGTCAAGGGAACACCCTACCTCTGCGATGTTCTCCTCTAAATCCGTAAGTTCAGTTTGATCATCAGACAAACCCAAATAGGGTATTCTAGAAAACACCTGACCAGCATATTTACGAGTGTCAAGTAGTGAAGCACAGCAAAGGACTGAGGATTCTCACAGGTTTGGAGTACCACAGCAGACCTAAATAGGGCATGGCATACTAGATTGGGTCCATGAAGAGTTTCAGGCCACTAGTGGAAAACCTGGTGAAGTCTGAATAAAGTTTCTGGCTGTGGCAAGACTCTCATATTATAGTTAATTTCTTACCTTTGAAAAATGTTCCATGGTTAGGTCAGGTGCTAACACTAGAGGAAATTGGGTAAAAGGTAGACAGGGACTTTCTTCTTTACTATCTGTACAGCCTTTCTGTAAATAGAAGTTTATCTTTTAACTAAAAGTTGAAAAAATATGCTAAAAGTATCTAGGGACACCTGGGTGGCTCAGTGATTGAGCATCTGCCTTCAGCCCAGGGTGTGATCCCCAAGTCCCAGGATCGAGTCCTACATCAGGCTTTCCACAAGGAGCCTGCTTCTCCCTCTGCCTGTGTCTCTGCCTCTCTCTCTCTCTGTGTCTCTCATGAATAAATAAATAAAATCTTTAAAAAAATAAAAAGTATATCTATTTACTCACTTATTGTTTGACTTGGATTTAGAAACAGAGAGTAGAAAGCAAGTACAATTCTGTTTATATAATTTGTTGTTTGGAAACAAAAATCTCTGTACAACTGTTCTAAGTATTACAAAATAAACTGAAAGTGCCTTGCTAAAAACTTTTTTTATTGAATTTAGGTATTTATTGGAAGACATTATAATTAGGATTATCATATTCAGGCCAAGCTATAATAATAGAAATATGGCTACTATTTTTTTCATTCTTCAAGAATAATCAAATTTGCAGACTTCAATTTTGCCCACAAATTGTTACAGATGATCATGTAAGGGTCACTGTTTTCTTCTCTGTATGTAAATCACACGAAAATCTGAAATGGATATCAAAAACTAATTTAATTTTGAACAGTTCCTCCAAAATTAACCACAAACATACCTACTTTACAGCTAATGAAAGCTGCCTACCTTTTTTTCTTTTTCAAGAGAATGGTAAAATTCTAAAATTCTCTCCACATCCCAGCTTTCAGCCTACCTGAATAGGACATCTGAGGAATAATGCATGGCTCCAGAGCACTTGACTCACAAACCTCTGAGGAAAAACAAAAAAACAAAAAAACAAAAACAACACTCCAGAACACTTGAGTTCCTTATATTTTTTTGGAAATGAAAAGTTATATTGAGTTTCCTGAATAGAGCGAGTTTGGCAATGATCACATAAAAAAAGGTCTGGGTGTGGTTTTAGTTTAAGTTCCTCTATTTCCTAGCATCTTGAAAATTATAGGAAATGCTAAACAAATTTCCCAGATTCAAATTGCGTTTAGAAAGAGCAAAAACATGAAAATATTTGCTGTAGGTTTTTTAAACCAAGATTTCTCCATTTCACTACATTTCATCAGATTGGAAATTTGGGGCAAGTGGGAGATTGAGTGTACATGTTTGAATTCTGGGAAATGTGTTGATTGAGGGGAAAAAGATCTAAAAGAAGGAAATTTCAGTGGTCGGAACTCAAACTTCTTAGCCTGGTATTCGAGATCTTTCTTCTCTGACCCAAGTTTATTTTCAAAGTCATTTAGGTCAGGAAGTATTTGGTTGCAGGAAAAGTAGGACTATTCAAACTAGGCCAGACAAATAATGGGTTTCTTTGGAAGGTGAATTAATTTTAACAACAGAGAGACCCACGTATGAGAAATATAAGCAGGAAAATGATGATTTAATAATAATTGCCATTGCTTACCATGTGCCTGGTTCTATTCTAAAAACTTTCTGTATATTATCTCATTTAACTCTCACAACAACCCAGAGTTGATTCATCTTACTTCACCCTCCTATACAGCAAAGTTTAATAACTTTCCCAATACCGGCACACTCCTTGGAGGAATAGCTGGGAGTGACTCCTGGCGGTCTAGTCCCAGTTACCCTGCATTCAGACATTCTACTATGTATTTCTCCCTATGTTTGGCTCCATTCCCCTGCCTCACCCTCTTCATTCATGTGCCTTCTGCCTTTGCATAATAACTACAGTTTGCATGTGCCTTGGGTCTGCTACAGCACTTACTCTGCTCCCACGAAATTGCTGTTTTGCTTTTTAAAGCTAAATGACTTAATTTAACAATTTTTTTTTTTTTCAATTTCACCATTTGCAAGTTTCTGGAACAGATAATCTCATTCGTCCACCCAGGTTAGATACCTGACACATCCAGCCTGTGTCAGGGATCTAACCCTGATCTAATCAGGTGAGGAACTGAGAGGGGGAGAGTGAAAGAGAGAAGGAGGGAGAAAGGCAAATTTGGGTCACCTTATGCAAACATGCTAGACTAATCCATTTTGATTCTAGATTCTTTGAAAGGGGTGCAAGAATTTAGATACAATCTTCCTCCATCTACCTTCCTATCCTGACTTTTAAACCCTATTCTTCAAATCTTTTACAGTAGTTGGTCAGACACATTCATTAGTCTGGAGCCATAAAGCATTCCTACATTGGGGCTTTTGCTCACTGTATTTTTCTGGCTTGAAATTCAATCTGTCCTATGATTCAACCCCTCTGATTATTATCAGTACTTCAAGGCCCAAACCATGTAGCACATCCTACCTCTGAACCCCCACAAACCCTTGTCTTATCACATACTTGGAGCTCTTTCAGATTCTCTCCTGTTTGTTTATTTATTTATTTATTTATTTATTTATTTATTTATTTATTATTTTCTCCCCAGCTACACCAATTAATCAAAGCCATAAGTTTCTTGAGATCACGACCTATGTATTTAAATTTGTATTCCAACCACAACTGGAGAAATGTTGTACATTGATCAGTGTACCTATTGATGGAAGGAAGGAAGGAAGGAAGGAAGGAAGGAAGGAAGGAAGGAAGGAAGGAAGAAAGGAAGGAAGGAAGGATCTACAAGCACAATTAGAACAGAAAGTGGAGGCTGTTGGATTGAGTGGGATATGAAAATATTTAAAAGTGGAGTTTTCATTTCATTTTGCCTCATTTTTATAATTCTTTAGAAGAATTATAGTAGAATTTAAATTCTTGATGAATGATTTTTCCCTCTACCCTTTTAGTCTCATCTAGTTCCAGGTAGATGTTGGCTGTTGGTTGATATTTAGTGTCTGACTAACTTGGAATAAGTTATGTTAAGCTCTTTTAAATGTCCCAATACCAACTATAAACCTAGTAAAATTTTATTTTAATTTGAGATTATAATATAAAACATGAAATACATTAGTTATACATTTTAAACTCGAATTACGTTGTAATCTATGTCTCTCTTAGGCCAAATCTGAAAAATTACTAACCATTAAAATATCATATTTGCTTTGTTATTTCCATTTGAAATACTTCATATTTCACTGGGTTAGGATATATATGAATTAATCAAAAAAACCCATTTCAAATAGTTTGGGCCCTTTTCCCTCACTCAATTTCTGGAAATTGTTTTCTGATGATGGATGTTGCCCTTCCAATCTGAGCACTGGTAAAGACTAGAGATGCAGAGCTGTAGACACTAGGGCAGTATGTGACCCTAGGGTCTAGGGGTTGGGTCTAACCTAAATAGTCACTTAGGTTTAGTTAGTAGGTTATATCTGAAGTAACCCTGGAGATTTTAGGCAAAATATGATTTTCCAGGGTTACAGCCATCCTGTTACTCAGCAAAGACTGAGGGCCTGTTTTGTGTCATCATTCTAGGTTTGGCCCAGAACAAAATTGTCATGTACATGATGCTTGACATTGCTCACTTTCCACTCAGATCTCTAGTGCCACGTCCTGATGGGCCTCGCGCAACACACAGCGCCTCTCCTTGACCTCCTCGCCTTTGGAAGTGTGCTGGTCATCCTTCTTGGTTAGGCAACCTGTATATCTTTTCACAAGACAATTTAATGATGTAATACCCCTCCTTGGAAGGTTTTTCAGACTTTAAGCACCTCCATTCAAAGGAAGAAGTATATTTTACATTGTGACCTAATAAGAACACGTGTGTATGTCAGATGAAGGTTTTAAGCAATGGTTCTTACACTGAAAGCTGCAACAAAAATCAGTTAGTTCTGAACATGGTTTTATTAATACCGAAGTGCAAGTTTATATTTGATGTCATTTCCTTAAACTACCAGTTCAGAGCCTACTAAAGGGTCACAGACAGGAATGACTTTATTGCAGGGTGCTCCTGGCCTGAAAGTGGCTGCTAGGCACGCTGCAAGTTCTACAAAGTGGGGGCCTGCTGTTCTGTAACATTCACCCACATTTCCCCCGGACTTCTGCCTTGTTGGAAGTTTGGACAAAAGTGAAAGGACCAGCTGCGAAAAGCATATATCTTCAAGGAGCACTTTAATTATCTTTTTATCATTTAGACTCCACAGAATTCTTGGGGCAGGCTTCATTGAGCAATTAAACACCGAGACATTCACCTGTGTGCCCAAATTTGGAGAAATGATACATATGCCATTATGCCTCCAGATACAGTTCCAGTCTCCCCCTTCCTCCAGTCACAGGAGGAGTCTGCTTACTCAGTGGTTCCCACAATGTTTTCAAGTTTAAAAAGTCATCATACACAAAAGTTATTTTTTTCCATGCTCACGAGGGGCGTCGTATAACATATAAAGTGATCAGACTCCTTAATAAGAAATGAATATGGAAATTAGATCATCAGACTGCAGAAGGTTAAAATGAACTCCAAGAACTTAAAGTAATGCAGCTGAGGGATGTGGGTAACTTCGTGTCCATGTGTGGGAGCCTGTGGTAATAGCTGTTGCAAGGGACACGTGTCTTGTTTTTTGAATCCAGTAATTCTTAAAACAATTGTTTTGGCCTCATAATTGCGTACCACTATGGATAGCTTCTAACCTAATGACCTGAGAATTACCTTGGACTTGGTGAAAAATATTTCTGCAGTTTACTTAGAAAGTTTAAGTAGCTACACTCCTAGTTTAGGGGAATTTTTTTTTTTTTTTTTTGAGGAATATCTGCTAAAAGCCAGGGTATAAAATAGGGAGCCAGCCAAGTTAGTTTATACTCTACGATCAGGATCTTTCGATTTTAAATCCCCTGAACCAATAAGCCAGATGTAGCCAAGCAGTGAACAACACTTATTACTCTGCTGTGGGCACTTTCTGTTGTCATCTTCTATCTTTTAAATTTCTAGGCTTTTTGATTTCTTGTTGGATATTGTGCATATGGTCACTTCTGCTTAAGGCCATGTAAGTGAGAAACCGTTAGGCCACAGATACTATACTTGTCTCTTCCATTGCATAGTAGCTTTCCTTAAGGAGAGGGATGGAATCCTCTACTTCCTTCACAGTGTTCTGTTCAGAGACATGCTCCATTCTCCGTAAATGCTGTTTATATGCTGACCAGCTGCTTGTAAGTGGAATATTTTATAGATTCTTCCTAGAGTAAGGGTTCAAAAAGGTTAAAGCTAATGAACTTTCCTGTAAAACCATTCTAATGAGCCCAAACTTGAATTCTAATTCAAGTCAGATACTCAGGAATAAAGGCATTATGCAAGCCAGCTAGTCAAAGTTACTCTACTTCGTATCAAATATTTGAGTTTAGTGGTTATATCTAGTTGATAAGCATATGTATAGGAAACTTAGATCAGATGATATATTGCATCTAGGAACAGATTTAAAATTAGTTTCAAATCGGCAGAAGGTGTCACATAGAAATTTCCATGTTCTGATCGGGCTGAGTGCTATGCTAAGGGACACATTTTAACATTTTAATAGTCATCTTCTATGTCGTAGGACCTAAGCTCAATTTCTTATTAGTGAGGGAACAAAAATAAAATGCCCCTAATCTCTCTCTCTCTCTCTCTCTCTTTCAATCTGTGTGTGTGTGTGTGTGTACACCATATTTTGCTTTTGAGGAATATAAAAATTGTTAAATAAAAAAAAACTAGGCTTATTCTTTGGCA
This sequence comes from Vulpes vulpes, assembly GCF_048418805.1. NCBI lineage: Eukaryota > Metazoa > Chordata > Mammalia > Carnivora > Canidae > Vulpes > Vulpes vulpes. The sequence goes on from NC_132782.1 coordinate 141,185,482, forward strand.
TCCTCTTAGTAACTAGACTAAAATATCTTTTTTTCTCCTTCTTTTGGTGATTAGGTAACTCTACAATAGATATGCTAAATTTAAAATGAAAAAAAAAAAAAAGAATAGAAAGAAAAAAGGAAGTAAGCTATTTCTTTTACCTGAAAATGAAATCATTATGCTAGAAATGTCCCATATTCCTCTGTACCCCATCCTCCCAGAACCTTTCCTCATGGACAATTGTGTCCTATGGGCCTGGGCTGGAGAAATGGGGAGAGAACCCAGTCAATAGTTTATAAGGCCAAAGGAGAACATCTCAAAAAAAAAGGCTTGGCTTCTCTCTATGTGAGCTCTTAGGGGAAAGTGCCTCTCATTCTTTCAGCCAAGAGTGAGGAAACAATTGTTCCATTTATTTGACGAAACAATGAAAAATTTAAATATGAAAAATTGCATTAGAACAATAGAATAAGAATAATGCTGATTTTCGTTATGTTAGTTTTATCTACTAATGAATTCAAGCTTGGAAATTATTCTTTTTACCCACTTCTTCCTTTGTAGCTGCGCTATGTCAGTAAGCTCTGCTGTTTTCCCTTCAAAATGAACATCTATACCTTCCTTTCCATCTCTTTTGCCACTATCCCTCCTAGGCTAAGCCATTGCTAGTCCTCATTGGGAATATGGCCTAATAATATGTCTTTCTCCTTCTACTCTTGCCCACTTTTAATTCATTACTAGCATAACAGCTGGTGTAGTCTTTGAAGACCCTCCATCAGATGGTGCCACATTTTTGTTTCTCTTGATTTGGAAACAAGCAAACGAAAACCCCCACATGTCTCCATGATCTCCAAACTCATCTCACTCCACCTAACCTTTCCCTCCTGCCACACGCATGATTTTCAGTTCCTTGAACTCACCAAGTCTTTTGTCCTTTCAGGGCTGGAACAATTGCCTGCATTTCTTTCCTCCTCTCCCAATTCTTCCTTTGACTCAGTCCTTATTTTTCCGATCTCAGCTCAATTTCCCCTTCCCAGAGAAATCTGCCTAGATCACCCAGTCTCAAGTGGGTCATCCTTATCATTCTCTCCCACTGAATTTTATTCTTTTCTTCCTTCCACTTTGTAGAATTTGCAGTTCCCCGTTTGTTTGTTTGCATGCCTTCTCAAACTGTGAACTCCAAGAGGACAAAGATCTTGTCCCAGCACTGTATCCAACACCCAGCACAGAATTTAAAGCTCAGTGGGTCCCTACACAATATCTGTTGAATTAATTCACATTATAATTAGTTGTTATATTAATAAACAACTTAATTGAATAATTTAGTCATATTAATAAATTATAGCATATGGTCCAGATACAAATTTTTAAGTCTCTTCACTTAAGGAATTAAAAAGGGACCATAAGCACTTTTATGGGATAAATTGGATCATCTCTTCTTCCCAATGTGGCCTTACTTGTTAACCCTAAAATGATTTTTTATCTTTTGAATCCCAGTGCTCTGTTTTGCCTGGGCTGCAATGGTCAGCAGTCTCCACTTGATCATAAATGCAGAGAGGTATTTTAAACTTCTTTGAGAAGGAAATCTCCCTCTGAAGAGAATCTAAAGAGAAAACAATCCATCCATCAGTGAAAAAGATGAGCAAGTGACCTCCAGCATAAAAATATTAAAGGTCAATTTTTTTTTTAGCCTAAGCAGCCCAGAACCTACCGGTTCTCAATATTCTATCCTCGCCTCAGACCTGGCCAGAGCCTGATAGAAGCAAGTGCTTGGTCAGCTTCTTCACGTCCTGTCCCGTCCTGTCAGTGTTACCTAGGATACGAGATTCAACTGCCTTCAGAACAACCAAATGATTCCTGAACCATCTTTCCAATCCATGCAACTGCAATCACTTAATGGCCAACTGGCAAATTGAGTTCCGTCTCTGGTTCTTGGAACAATCTTCTTCCCAGGGAAAGAGAATTTATGTTCTTTAGTCCAGTGGCACAGGGGAGTTTGGCAAACTTTCCTAGCCTAATGGCAAAGGCAGTTTGTTGCTAGTCAACTTTTAATATTGGGTCTGCTTTCTAGATTCTGCCTTGTAACCTCTGACCAAATCTTCTGAATCCAGATCCATTCTACAGAGGTTTAGGAATAGCTTTCTTCCTTGGAAGCTTCTCTGGAAAAAAAAATCTTTCCTCTACTATGGGCTCTTTTTCTGACACACAGTATATTTCAGAGCTTGGCTCTGGGGCCAGTCCTATCTGAGCATGAATACCTAGGTCATAAATACAGTGGGGTTTTTTGCACAGATTACATAATCTCTCTAAATCTTAATTTTCTCAGCTGCATGAAGATGAAAAGGACAGCAGTTTTCTCACAGGGTATTATGGAAATTAATTGTGATTAGGCATGTAATGTACTTAGGACTGCTTTCAAAGTAGTGAAAGTTCTATCACTAGAAGCTACCAAGCAGTGACTAGTGGTTCACATCGATATCATCCTTAGAGTGCAAAAGCAAAAAAGAAGCAGCAGCAGCAGCAGCAGCAGCCATCCTTGAGTCAGGAGGCAGAACTCTTGATTTTCCATCTTCCTGAACGTATTTTTCCCTGTTGTTTTCTATGCCAGTTGAGGGGGTTATCATCTCCCAGATTGCTTAGGAGCTGTCCTTGATTCCTCTCTCTCCCTCATTCCTTGCCTATAATCCATCAGCAGATACTTGGGGCTCAATCTCAAAGCATTTCCTAAAATGCACTGCTTCTCCTGATTTTCACTCTTAACCACTCAAGTTCAAGTTACTATCTGGATGATTGTGATAGCTTTCTGATCTTCCCTCTAGCCTCACTTCTCTAAGATGCCATTCCCACATAGCGATGAAGGAGTATTTTAAATGTATAAGCCCACCATAGAACTCCTTTGCTTAAAACCATACATGAGCTTTTGATTTTAGGTTACAATAAAATGCAATCATTTTGCCCTGGTCTTCAAGATCTTCCTGGTCTGGTTTTCAACTAACTCTTTGGCTTCACTTCTTCCATGTCTTGCACTTGCTTGATTTTCTTACTATCTCTCTTTTCCTCACATGCCAAGTTTGTTATTACTTCTAAGTCATTGCACTGGTGATTCCCAATGTCTGAAACACACTTTGCTTAGGCTTTTGCTTGACTAACTCAGGTGCATTATTCAGATGTCACCTCAATACTATCTCTTCAGGATTGCCTTCCCTACTGTCCTTTCTTGAGTAGGACTCCCCTACAACCCAGTCCTACCCTGTCCCACCCTGCCCCACTCCAGTCATCTGTTTTCTCCACATCAGTCCTTACTATCTGAAATAATTTTATATTCCATTTCTTCTCATCATTTGCTCCCAGATGTGCCCTCTATAATCTCAAGAATCCCTCTTCCCAATTGCATCCCCAATCTGTAGAACAATGGAGGCACAGTGTAGATCTTTAATAAATACTTGATATGTCTTACCCAATGCCAATGAATGAGATTTATGAGTTTGCACTTCTTTGTTCTGCTAATTGGTATTAGAAACACTGTGTGTGTGTTGGGGGGTAGGGGGAGCATAAAAAGAAGAGTTTATTTTACAAAATATTCCTGCTACAGTTTCGAAAATCAGAACCACAAAAAAATGACAGGTCCTATAGACCTGACCTTTTTAAAGTGCACCTATAGCTGAAAGGGCATACTTCATTTTGTTTTTACCACATTTGCATACTTAAAACAGTAGTAGGCAGTAAGAGCTGCACTACAAAAACAAAAAAAAAACAAGAATAGTCCTTTGACATCTCTATCTTTGACTATTTTTAGAAATGTTGACCTCTGTTTCTTTCTTTAGAGAACAAATACTTAAAGAGGATTTCATAATTTAAAAAATAAAAACAAATGCTAGTAGTAAATGCAATCATGGATTTTCTTCTAATCTCCATTCTCTTTAAGGTTTACATTTCAAATTAGTTATGTGTTCAATGAAGGAAGATTATTTGGTTATCACAGTTTAGGTACATCTCCCACCCCTAATACTCGAGGAAAGGAAGTAGTTCACATAATTGTTCTATGTCACTGTAATTAAATATTTTGGTATTCAGCATAGAGAAGGAAGATATTTGTCAGTAGAGGAACTGTAAATAATAGTATATTGTAAAGCCTCACATCAAGATATGTTGTTCCCAAGGTTCTGAAACATTCCACTTTGAATAGCTACAGAGCAGGAACATTACCAATCACAGATAAGAACTAAAGAGTGCATACAAATATGACACTCAACTTTCATAAATATAAAAGTTTAGGTTTGGTAGACAAAATAGAGCTTAGAACTGATATTGACTAATGAACTCAGGTAATGTGGACATTGCAGTTTGGGAACATTTGATTTCTTCAAAAGCAAAATTTTCAAATATCTTTGCCTATGTTTCTGCCTTTGTGTCCGGAAAAAATGATAATACTTAGATAATTTAAAAAACTTATTATCTTTTTAGAAGATAGTATATTTCACACATCTTTATACCTTGAAATAACAAAGCAAGGATATATGAAAAGATTTAGAGAACAAAATTTAAACAAAAAAAGAAAAAAATGGAAGTGGATGATGGACTAATTTATTTACTTAATTTATTTACTCTCTCTCTTTTTTAAGAGATTCCACATGTATGTGATGCACTTATTTGCTCTGCTAATTGGTACTAGAAACACTGTGTATGTGTGTGTGGGAGGGCGGGATGTATTTGTCTTTATCTGGCTTACTGCACTTAGCATAATGCCATCCAGTTTAATTCATACTGTCTCAAATGGAAGGACTTCCACAACTTTATTTGTCAATTATACCTCAATAAAGCTGAAGAAAAATCCTATAATAAATGGACCTTATATTGATTGTAAGGAAAAGGCTTTTAGTTAATACGTGGAGCATATGTGCGGAACTCTCTTTATACATATCTGTAAGTGTGTGGATTTTTGCCCAAAAATCAGAATACGAACCTAGAGGAATGGTTTTCATGGTACAGCAACACAAAAGTTGGAAGTACAAATTACCAACATGCTCACTTTTCAATTGTATGACTGTAAGTCAGACAAATGGTGAACTTGGCATAGATAAAATGCTTAATATCCTTTACACTCTGGGCATATGCTGATTGTGCAAGCTGCCTATAATATCCTTAATGATTTCCACATGCCATATCCCCAGCCTTGTGTAGAAAGCTTATGGGACAGTTTTCTAGATAGTGAGTTGTAGCATCGATGAGATAGATGAGTGATTCCTGAAAGCTGCTCTGTGATTGAATGGAGACTGGGTAAGGATGTCTCAGAAGGCTAAGGTAGCTTTCAAGTAGCATTGTGAAGTTTGATGAAGATAACCAATATATGTTAAATAATCAAGTTATTCAAACATGACAATAAAAACATACTTGTTGAGAAAACACTCGGTCTGCAATCTGGATGTTAAAGAGAAGCACATTCAAACTGAGACCTTTTTAGGTCTCTATACTGAATGTCATGGGAGTTTGAACAATCAAGCTTATTCATCTACTCTAAAAAATTCCCTTAAGTCCTGACAGAAGGAATATATATTAAGCATAATGTAAGTATTATGTATATACATATATACATATATATGTATATACATACATACACGCATACTTTTATAGATTTTACATATGTATATAAAGTTTGGGCAACTTTTAAAATTTAGTTCTAATTTAATATAATATTTTAGAAGATTAAAAGTGACCCCTGCATAAGAGGGTTAGAGGTAAATTCATTGCCCTGTGTATAATACGACTTGGATAGTACGGGGGAAATCAGAAAGATCTGAAATGTGTATCAAGCAATTCTATGAAGTCTTTGAGCTCCAAATCATATTTTGGACCCATTTAGAAGATGATCACACAGTTTTATATACTTCCTTACAAATAAATTCATTCTATTCAACAACTTTTAAGTTTCTTGAGGCAAAGACTGAGTCTTCACAATTGTAGCCCTAGCGTGAGTATAGTAGTGGCACGTAACAGGAGCTCAATGAAGGCTTTGCTGTTGAATGATGGAGTTTATATTTCAGGCTCAAGGAGAATGTATTTCCTCTCTTTGTATATCTTTAAATCCCTCATACTTGGAAGACTTCAGTGGATATCTTTATGTTGACCGCAGTCATTAGCAATGAGTATATTGCTAATAAAGAATAACATGGCTGATTCTCTAAGTAGTAGGTTCTAAAAGAGGATGCACCATGTGGCTTGAACACACAGTAATTTTCTCTATAACCTTGGACAATTCATTTAGCCTCTCTATGACACAGATTTCCCATCTGTGAAATGAGAATACTACTACCTATCTCCAGCCTACTTCACAGGAATAGTATGTCCATACCTGAGATAATGGCTGTACATCACTTGGAGCTCACTAGAGAAAAGCACTGTTTAATTACAATTGTTATTATTACCTGCACAGAGTTAATGATGATGTGGAGGAGAGGAGATGTCATCCAAGTTACGTATAAGTGCATCTAGAATAGGGGCAAGAAAAGAAGGAAAAAGAACATCACTCAAATTCCTACCAACTGAATTATTTTTCCTTTGGATTACCCCAAATTAGAATATTTTCCTCTAAAGAGGCAAAAAGAAAATGGGAAAATAAAAAGGCGAGAATAATAAATCGGGCTTTTTTGGTGATTTTTATCAGGATAGGGATAAAAAAAATTTTAAAAATGAAAAAATTAGCAAGAGAGAAAAGTTTTAATAAGGTTTCTAGTTCACTTTTTAGAGACAAGTGCCTCTTGGTTATATGTTTGTGGCTTATCCCCTTTCTGTACTATCTAGGTTAAATCTGCACCCCTGGGCAGACTTTTCCCTTGTCTGCATGTTTCTGGGTCAAGTCCCTCTTTCTGTGACCTCTCCCTGAGGCAGTTTTTATGTCAAGGAATGCAAACCAATTTTAATATTAGCCTAAGGTAAACATAATTAGAAGGGTAAATTCTCTGCCAAAAGGGGGGAAATCATGCAATGCATTTCAAACTCAGATGTAATTTTTGTAAAAATTGCTTCCCCAAAATATCCTGCCAAAGGAGCCCAGGGTTAGATATCATCCATAAATTATTACTATTTGTCCAATAAGGAGACTATCTTTGAAAATAATTTTTATTATGTCTCTAAACCTGAATTTTCTTGCAAGATATTCAGTAAATTCCCTCGAACTTACCAACAAATTGCAACACCATAAATATGTGGAGCTCCATAAATATTTAATATCTATAAAATGCATTCAGTTAATTACAAATAAGAAAATAAAGGGAATGTAGAGAAAAAGGGTAAATAGGGAAAATAATTACCATTTAACAGTTGGGTAAGTTAATGAATAGGAATGGAAAAGTGGGTATTGAGAAACAGAAGTGGACTTCCTGTTTCATCATTTATATTCCCCCTGCAAACGGAGGAAAGTCTGAGTAAATCACTGGAGGATGAAAGGTAGGACAGGGTAGGCAAGGAATAAAACAAGCCCAAGATCAGTTCAGGAAAAAAAGAGAGAGAGAGAAAGAGGGAGGGAGAGAGAGAGAGGAAGGGGCTGGCAGAGAAAAAAAGTACATAAGTTATGAACACAAATTTTATTTAACTTTTTAAAAAGCCCGATTTTTTTTTTTTTTTTAGTCCTATAAAACTTTCAGGTCATTGTGATTTTCATGGCTATTTCCTACTTTTGGTTTGTTTTGTTCTGTTTCTATCTTCTAGTATTTTCTAGTCAAGCTAGTTTCTACGTGCAATATTCCTCTGCAGTTCATACACTTGTATATGAATTTTGTAGTCTCGAAACTTACATATAGGAATGAGGATTAATTTTCTAGTTAGCAAAGGAAGGATCACCAACCCAGATGGCAGTTGGCTTCTTAAAAAGAGCGTGCCAAACTGAGGTAATTCAACTCATGACTCCCAGGATGAAGAGTCCTCTTTTGCCCAAGGCCCTTCTGTGCCAGAGGATGCTGGCTTCGTAGGCCAGAAGATGGGAATTCCAACACAGCCCCAGAGTTGGTAAATTCCACACACATCTTTTTTTTATTTTTTTATTTTTTTATTTTTTTATTTTTTTTAATTAATTTTTATTGGTGTTCAATTTACCAACATACAGAAAAACACCCAGTGCTCATCCCGTCAAGTGTCCACCTCAGTGCCCGTCACCCATTCCCCTCCAACACCCGCCCTCCTCCCCCCTTCCACCACCCCTAGTTCGTTTCCCCGAGTTAGGAGTCTTTATGTTCTGTCTCCCTTCCTGATATTTCCCAACATTTCTTCTCCCTTCCTTTATTTCCATCTCATGTTTTCTCCTGTCACTATCGCTCTTTTGTAAATAGCTTTTAAACATGAACCCCACTCATGCCACTGGTAACCTCAAAATATTTATAGGACAGCTCTGAGCCTTCCTTCAAACTTGAAGAACTTTTCTCTCATTTCTTCCACTGAGTCAGTGCCAAAGAGCTTTCTAAAGCAACCTGAGAAGAAAGTCAATCCTGAGGAACAGTTGTGCTTTACTTTCAGAGTTCACGATCCATTTGTTTTCTGAGATATACAAACTTGGGCGGTTTAGAAGGAATTTGGCCTAGTGTCTTTTTATTTGTTCGTTTGTTTGTGTATTTATACTTGAGTATGGTTGGCACACGAGGTGACCTTAGTTTCAGGTTACAATGTAGTGATTTGACAAGCTTTACGCATTAGGCTGTTTTCACCGGAAACAGTGGAACCACCACGTGTCTGGATGCATCACTGTTGCAGGATCATTGACTTTATGCCTTATGCTGTGACTTATTCCTAAGATTTACTCATTCCACAGCCTCGGCCTTTTTTATTCAATAGCTTTTCTTTAAAAAATAAAATCTACCTGTTGATGAGAGTAGTTCAGGTGTTTCAGTGACTTGAAGTTGCGGAGCTGGGATCTCCTGCATCTAGTGGCTCCCCCCTTGGGCAGCAGCACAGCAGCATTACAGGACTGGATCTCATCTCTGGGGGCAGAGAGTAAATTGCATAAGCAATTTCTGGGGGAACAAATGATCTCCAGAGCAAAAGTCTAAAAACAGCAACTTAAAAATAGGCCAACTTTCCTACGTGAGAATTCAGTACTGGACCCCTTGACCTTAGTCCTCTTTTATAAATGGAGCTGCGATTCTAATGGAGGCTTTATGGATATTAGGCATGGAAAAGAAACCAACCTACACAGTGAATTGGGGGAGTAAGTTGCATATTTCTGTGATCTTTGAAGACGAGAGAACTTTGTCAACAGGCTGATCTTGCCCCTCTATGATTATTAATGGCTTTCCAGCTTTCAGAGCCTGGCAGTATATTGTTCCCAACATTTCATATCATTCTGTCTCTGTTTATATCTCCCTGGTAGACACACACTCCACTCTAAATGAGAAGCTCTTCCTAAGAGACAGCTGCAAAGGGTTCTATTTATGCACACAAGACTTGAAATAAGACATATCCTAACCTTTAATTATGAATTACTACCTAAGTTTCAAGGAGTGTGAAAGAGGGCGGAAAAGCAATGAGAAAATCAAGAACAATTTTTTTAAGATGACAAAACCTTGAAGTTGATTTAACAGGGTTTCTTTGACTTTAAAAGTCATATGCTGAAAACTCTTGTGAAAAAAAAAAAAAGAAAAGAAAAGAAAAGAAATTGCCCAGGTCACACTGTCAAGGATAAACAATCATTCTCAAGTCCTTTGTTTCAGGCCACAGTGAAACTTAATCCCTGAGGTGTTTGGGTCTGTCCATGCATGCATGTGGATCTTGCCATTCCTCTAGTTCTGGTGCTTGCTTTCAAGCACAGAGCTCCTGACTGCAAGGCATTTGATTTCTGGTAATTAATCAGCTCATCATACCCGCTGTGTTTCTCCCCCAGGCCCAGCTCAAGTGAGTGATCCAAATCTGGCTTCAGGAAAAAAGAAAGCATTTATGCCCCGAGTGCACAGAATGAAACTGATAAACAGTTCTTGGTAAAACATGGGATTCAGATGGCATTATTTTTCTTCTTAAGCCATAAGTCATCCTAAAAAATACACATAGCAAAAAAAAAAAAAAAAAAAAAAAAAAAACACCCCAGAAAACAAAACAAAACAAAACTAAACTAAACTAAACTAAAACAAAGCCAAACAAAAATATATCGAATGCCCTTTAAGCAGAAAGCTTAGTTTGTCCTAAGAAAGCAAGTTATCAAGATTTGCTGGGGTTTGTGTCTGGCGCCACAGTCTTTTAACACATTTGCCTAGAATGTTAATGTTCATCTTTTAAACACCTTTTTGTTTGAATCTTTGTAAACAGTACTTTATCCTAGAATTTCTTGTCTGGCTTGTCTCCATAATAACCCAGTGACTACTAATTTTATCAGTTGTTGTGAACAATCTGAACGTGTATTAGTAATTCCTTGTGCCTAGAGACTTGGCAACTTTCATTCTTTTCAATTACTTACTCATCTGCCTCAAGAGCCAATTGTAAAGTAAGGTTTTATTATTAGAACTGAGAATACCCTTGTATGTTTGTCTTGCAGGTAATTTTGAACTCTTTTGTTTCTATAAATAATGTAGCCCTCTAATGGGTTCCCTTTTCTTGCCAATTATTCTGCTCAAAACGGAGATTAATCAATCAATCAGCTGTCAAAAGCACTTCCGAATTGGCTGTCTTTGATTTATAGAAGCTACCCATGAACATTAAGTGGTGGGAAACATGGTGTATCAAAACTATAATAAACTTTAATGATTTTGAAGGCAACATGAATTTCAAATAATGCCAACCCACATAATCTTCTCCATGTCTGATACTATCACTCATAGCTATGAGGAAATGATCTTATCTTAAGGAACTTATTTCTTCTACATATCTGACATTTAGTCCTTCTACAATGATAGGTTTCATCAGAGGTTCTCAAGATTTTGTTTCCTAGGAGACACTTGGCAATCCTGGAGACACTTATGATTGTCCCAACTGGGGAAGAGAGATCCCACTGCCATCTAAGAGGTAGAGGTCAAGAATGCTTCTAAACATTCTACAATGCACAGGATAAATACCACCCCCCCCCACCTGACCTTCCCCAAAACAAAGAATTATGAGTTCTAAAATGTCAATAGAGCCGAGATTAGGAAAATGTGGGTGACATACATAAATGTTTATTTATTTATTTATTGTTTAAAAATAAACAGAGGGATGAAGATAGTATATATGTCATAAATATGCAACTTAAGCACATTTCAAAAACTGAATGTGAGATCAACAAGATCTATGAGATCAAGTAAAACAAGAGGATCAGCACATCAGAAGCCACCTCATGCTTCCTTCCACCCCAAGCCAAGCATGATCACTGTCCTGATTTCTAAGAGCATCTACAAAAATAATAATAATAAAAAAAATAAGAGCATCTACATGGGATCACAGAGTAGGTTACATATATATGTTGCATAAACTGTATAGATACATTTCTATCTTTCTGTTTGAATCCCAAGGGCCACCAGATCCTACAAATTAGAGATAGGGCTTATTCGGACCAAGGGAAAATTGGAGAACCCTGAGTTTATGATGAATTTTTTGAGGGTTGCTAGTTATTGTCACTGAAGCATTGAAAGAGAAGGCAGTTCCTTCTAGTGCATATCTATTTACACACCTTCCCCTACCTCATTTCCTACCTTGTTAGCATGATGGGGAAAGGGAGACCCAGATTCATAAAACAAAGCAGACAAGCGCCGGTCAATAAAATAAAATGAAGGAGTCTTCTCCGAGATTTTGTTTGTTTTACTTCAAATGAACTCCCATGCAAAGGGAGAGCCCTTGAAGCCACAAGTAAATGATGCAGACGCTCAGCCAAATGGGAAAAAGCGCCTTATATGTCATGTCTTGGGCCCTTCTGCTGTTTCCAATTTTTCTTGCTTCTTAGTTCTAAGCATACCATCCACGTAAGTGAAATAAACCACATTGGGCAAGAGCTTAAGTTAAATATCAAAATCACTGCATGCTGACCGTGAAAACTCACTCATGCTGAACATTTGTGGGTTATCAGGATCAAAGAAGACTTCGATATTTATCAAAAAATGTAGCCCACCGTGGTTTAGCCTTCATTAACTTGGTATGCATTTGAAGAATTCAATAGAGTTAATGCAGGCCAAGCCTGCACCGAAGGGTTTTCAACTTAGGAAAATGCTTATCCTCTTGAAAAGATAGGTATCAGTTTTTAAATATTGAGAAAGGAAAGAATAACAGAAGGTTCACACATGCTCCAGTTGTCTGAAGGCAATGAGCTCTCCGCAGGACGGAATAATGCTTTGTACATGAAGAGACACAAGAGCAAATTTGACTTTTATATAATGCTTCTAATACTGATTTGAAGTACTATGGGAAATCAAACTGAGTCCAGACAACACAACTTTTCTGGTTCAGATCCAAAATCATTTTAAATGAGGACAAGCCCAGTTGCAAAAGCATGGGCTGCTACAGACATCAGAATAAGCAGAGACTCCTCCAAAAAATTTTACTTACAAATCTATCCCCCGTAGAGAAGTCTGGATGATGGGCTGGGTGGTCTCTCCTGAATCAGAGACAAAGATAAGTTTACTTTAGAAAAAAAGACATTCCTCGTTTATGGTATCATCGTCTTGCTGCATACAAAGTGGTTAGATAGTCCATTATGTTATTCAAAAATTTCAGTATTATGATCCCTGGTTGTGTTTATCGCCACTTACCATTTCAATGTATTTCTAACTCAGAAGCAGGGATATTTCATTAATTGTATCTGTTGGGGAATAGTGCTGTTGTGGGGGAGGGGGTGGGGAGGTTGGGGCAGAGTTCAAAAAGAAAAAAAATAAACAGATTATTTAAAATGCTGAAGAGATTATTCGGCATGATTTCTTGGTATAAGGGAAATGCTCTGAATCAGAGAAGGATCGACAAGAGACAGAGGGAGAAAATCACAAATTTAAATCAGGAATCTAAAAACAACCCGGGCAAATATTTAGCATAGCACTTATTATTACATAATTTTAAATATGCCATCTCACTTAACATGGAGATAAAACATAAGAAACATTTTTTCTAGGCAGGTATGCTTAGGAAAAAAAAAAAAAAAAACATTTCCTGTAATCACTTTGCTTCTTTTATTAAATGTCCATTAATTGTACAACAAAAATAGAGATTTGCCATTTTTCCCTTAGGTGGAGTTATAATTCAGTGCTTCATTACTTTCAAGGCCAGTTTCTTTTCTCCACCTCCAAGAAACACTGTTCTGATAATAGAGTTGCCCGAGCACAATAAGTATACAAAGCAATAATTATTCCAAAATATCCCTTAATTTCTGTAACTAGAGAATCAATGTCATACAAGTTGCCCCTCTGTTTTTTCTGTTAGTGTAAGGCATTCCTTGCAAACTAAGGTATAAATAGCTGCAAACATTAACAGGTATCCATTGGTGAGAAAGTTTCACATTCATCTTAAAATGATGTTTTTCTAAGTGTGGCCTGGGGATTACCTGCTTCGAATTTGTTGGAGAGCAGAGGATGTTTGGTATAACGTAGATCCATGGTCCCTACTATAATTCCATTAAATCAGAAGGCCTGAGAGATGTGCCTACCAAAATGCATTTGAATTCACCTGTGGGTAATTTTTAGGTAAAGTTTGAGACTCACTGCTCTAGAAAAATGTGGATATGCTTAAATCATCCTCAAAGCTATAATTTCTCCAAGGAAATGAGAAGTATTTTTTTAAAAATCTGTTTGGCAACCATTCAATGACAAACAAATAGCTTTGGTGGAAAATATCTGATGTGAAATCATTTCAGAAATACATTTGTGCTCTTTTTTTTAATTGTTAAAGTTTTATCTCAACATGGAAGAGATATCTAGATTTAAAAAAACAAAACATTGTATCCATATAGCTAATCTGACATATTTATATAGTTAAGATAACCATGAAGTAGGGACTATTATTATTCATTTTATAATCGAGGAAATTGAGGCTCAGAGATACTGTGACTTAGTCAAGGTCTCACAGAGAGTAAATTGTGGAGGTGAAGCTGTCATTTACAGCAGACAATTTAAGGCTGCCTTGCACAGTGTCTCATGCATTTTTCCTTTAAATATTATATAACATTAAATCTGATTTTTACCTTAGTTAATGCCAATGCTGAAAAGAAAAGATTCTAGGTAACCTTTATTCCAAACTCAGCTATGTTACCACTGTCTGTTTGGCAAGGGCACTGGAACTTGAATTTATTTTTTAGTCTGGGACCCCATGGAAGGTAACAGACCCAAGATGACATTGCTGGTTCCCCACCTAACAGAGGTCACTCCCTACTAGAGGTGGAGACCCCAGTAGGTTTTGCTTAGACGCTGAAGACTTGAGTGTGAGTCTGAGTCTGTGCAGAGTATTGAGGAAGCTCCACTGGGCAGCCCAAATTGCACACTTGTAGCCCACAAAGGTCAACATCCCAACAATGAGACAGAGGGCATTGCCAATCAGTACTAGTCAAAAATGCCAGCAACACTCTTTCCTGATACACAAGATGCTTGCCTTCTTTTCCTCATCTATCTTCCCTAACCCAACATAAAAATGGAGGTAGAAAGGAGATGTGTCTGCTTCTGTTTGCTCTTGTTCCATGTACCCAGATGCTCAGTCTCTGCTTCCTAGTGCTCTGTTGGAAGAGCACTAGGAAGCAAATAGATACATGACTGAAGTTTAAATCAATGTGAAAAAAAAAAAACAATGTGAACCAAGTTTTAATTGTCAAAAGCATCTTGAGATTTCAAGGATCTGCCACCCTCTTTAAGGGTTGGGGTATCAAAATTCAATTCGGTTTAAGAGTAGCAGTGATTGAGGAAAAATCGTATGTATGCTATCTCCCTCAGTTAAGACTTCTCAATAGCTGTGTAAACTACATATTTCAAGTAGAATTTCTTTAAAAAAATATTTTACTTATTTATTCACGAGGCACAGGGATAGAGAGGCAGAGAGGAGGGAGAAGGAGAAGCATGCCCCCTGTGGGGAGCCTGATGCAGGACTCGATCTCAGAATGCCAGGATCATGCCCTGAGCTGAAGGCAGATGCTCAACCACTAAGCCACCCAAATGTCCTTTTCAAGTGGAATTTCTTGATCATAATACCCAAACTTGTACTTACTAAGAGTTCATAGTAAATATAGTTAGGTCCTGTAAGAAATTCCAGAAATTTCCTAAGGGCTAGAATATAGGGAAGAGAGCTCAAGTATATATTAAGGCATAGTCAGAAACATATAGGGGCATTATGAATCTGAAGATCTGCTTTGGACTTAAAATTGGAACGAATATTTATGGACTTAAAAAATAGATAATTTTGATTCTAGTCATCCATTATATACACATGGGCTTGCTAACGATTATTTACATCAGGAGATGAGTCCTGGAGCCAAAGCCTCTCTATCACAGACTTACTTACTTTAGTCCCCAATAAACTTTTTTCTTTTAATTTGAGTATAGTTGACACGTAATGTTACATTAGTTTCAGGCATACAGCATAGTAATTCAACTTCTCTATACCTTATTCTATGCTCACCAAAGTGTGGCTACCATCTGTCGCCCTTGAACACTATTGCAATACCATTGACTATGCTGAAACTTTTATTCTATGGCTTATTCAGTCCATGACTAGAAGCTTATATCTCCCACTCCCCTTTACCCATTCTTTTCCTCCCCCAAATTCCCTCCTTTCTGACAACCATCTATTTGTTCTCTGTACTTATACGTCCGATTGTGCTTTTCATTTGTTTAATCATTTGTTTTGCTTTTCAGATTCAATATATAAGTGGCATAATATGGTATTTGTCTTTCTTTGACTTCTTTTACTTAGTATAATACATTCCAAGTCCATCCATGTTGTCACAAATGGCAAGATCTCATCCTTTTTATAGCTGAGTAATATTCCATTATATATATATCCACATCTTTATCCATTCATCCCTTAGTGGACACTTAAATTGCTTCCGTATCTTGACTATTGCAAATAATGCAATAAACACAGGGGTGTGCATATATTTTTGAATTAGTTTTAGTTTTTGAGGAGTAATTATCTAGTATTGAATTATTGGCTGATATGACATTTTTTTTTTTTTACTTTTTTTGAGGAAACTCCATACTGTTTTCTACAATGACTGTACCAGCAATAAACTGTTAATATCAAGCCAAGGGGTCAGGAATATAATCCTTTTTTTTTTTTTTTTGCATTGTGCAACTAGTAATCTTTACCTACCGGAAAGGTTGATGTAGAACTGACCTCATAGAAGAGAAACCAGGTGCCAATAGCTTTATTAATAACCAGAAGTGAGGGCACCACAGCTTTAGAACCATCCATTGTGAGTGCTTCTGACATACTCCTCTGTAGTTTGACTACTCCTGCTTGGCTTTCCAGAAGCTTTCTCCAAAAGCATAGCATCGGTACTGTAAGAACATGAAGATGGGTATACAAGTCTTGGTGTCACATGAAATGGCAAGCATGAGTTGTCCAGTGAATCATTCAGCTTGTGATGGGAACATAGCACAGCTTATCTGCGTATTAATGCTGTCGCTTAATTCAGTTGCTAGCGAGAAAGTTCATAACATTTATGCTGGTAACTGACTCAAGTTTTAATACACTAGGGGGAGAAAAGGAGGGACTACCCTATAACCCTATGAAGTGTGCAAAGAATAGGAATGCTTGATATGGAGCCCGTGAAAGAGCCTCGAATTTATATTGCCGTGAGTACTTCATGCGCACGTATGGCTAAACTGCAGCTTAGCTATTATTCACAGCATACAGCACAGCTCTGGCATGAAGAAGCAGCAGGCTACCTATCTTTATTGAAAATGACACATTGGAATGTATCTGCAGTTGTTTGAATTGGGAGAGTGAGCCAAATTATTTTACCAGAAATCCTCTCTTTGGGACAGAATGTTTGCACATGTATATTGTTACAGCACTCAGGGATTGATAGAACACTTCACTATTGTTGGGGACCTGTCTCATCATTCAAGGAATGTGTCTGGCCAGCCATCCGGGACATCTCTTCACTTTATGGAAGACTTATTCCGAAAGGAAACAACAGATCTGAGTGAGATCTGGTTTATTCACTTCACTTCTCGCTATCCTGGTATTTTCTTTGGTGGTGGTGGCGGTGGGGTGGTATTTTTCATTTAAGAAGTCAGTAGACACAATTGTTTACTGATAAGCCCAGATGGAAGCAAGCTTTTGACCTGGTAATCTACAGCATGTTATTGAGATGTGAACGCAGGAGATAGAACACAAGTGAGTAAAGTACCAACAAGAGATTCAGAATTGTCTGTTAGTAAGAGAGAAAAAATATACTAATGGAATTCTGAGGAGAGAATATCATATAAATACTGTGAAATTGTTAAATATTAAGGCACAGTTTGAAAGCAACTACAGAGTGATGTATCACTATTAATGTATTTGCTAAACTTGGCAAAAATTAGGGATAACATTTATAGACACCTTGGTGTGGTATATCTTTCTGAACATTTTCAGAGGCAAGATACAGAATTTTGCTTCATTATCAAATTCATTTGGTGCATTGCCTTATTTAGAAACCTTTCCTCTACCAAGGGATTTACTATCCTAGATTTCCATGGGCAAATTCATTTAAAAGCAGTTACTGAACATAATCATAGAAGGTCAAACCAGTTAATCATCCAGCCAGTCTGTGATTTGGCCTGTGATGCTCACCAAGGTAGATTTTGAGGCTTTTGGACATGCTTGGCATAACAGCACTTTCAAACAAGGATCACGAGCATTTCTCATTTGCTTAAAATACCCAAAATGTACTTAAAACAGTTTTGAACCCATTTATACATGAACTCTATCTTTTAGAGGTAATGATATTTTAAATGTTGGGGAGCTTCAAGACATTTCTAAGCACAGCCACAGAGTCCATGTCACACTGGGCTCTTCTTTTCTTTCTTGCAAGCTGGCAAGATTCAGCCAGTTTTCTTCCTTTTGATTAGCCTCTGTCCCTCACTCTATCTTTTGGGGTTTTGTTATCCACCAAGAAGGAAGGCAGAGGCTTGTGAAGTCAGGCCAGTTTGACCCTTTATTTACCTAACTTTGACAGAATCACACAGACTTCTTTTGTTCTAAGAATTTTCCTGCTAATTCCTCCGGGAAAAATACTGAAGAGATAAAAATAACAAATGCGGGAAAGTGATGAAGGTTACAGACATTTACAAAGTTCTTACAGTTTTATTCCCTTGGTGACAGTTCTTGACTCTCTTCTGAAGACAGGACTTGAAAACTTCCCTTTGAATTTTGTCCTGTGATTTTATATCTAAGAGCACGGATAATCCAATGTCACCTCCCCCCTGACCCATCCGTGGAGTAGGTGATGCGCAATCTTTTCTCCATGAGGCTCCTTGCTCACCATGGGGAAGGCTCGAGGCAGATGTGGATTTTCACATTTCCCCCCATTAAACTGGTCTCGATTCACACGGAATTACACCTTTCAGACACTTTCTCACAATACGTTACATATGACTGTCAAAAGTCTGGATTCTTTACCCACTCCTAATAAAGCACCTTGCTTCTCTTTCAACCCTCTTCATGTGTTTCCTTGTTCTAGAGTTTCACATTTCAGTCATAGCCCCACACATTTTAAATGGTTTTTTGTCTCTTCTTTTATGTAACTACATTTACCTTAAGCTTCCCTCTTCTTAGAGACTTTCTTGCAGTGTGATATCTAGGAACACAAATGATTCCATTTTAGTATGAGGTCAGATTCCTCCACTTAGCAAACATGTATTTATCAGCTAATGAGTGCCAGGGACTCTTGTAGTGTTCAAGATACAGCTGTGAACACAGCAAAAAACATCGCCCTCATGAAGATTACATTTTAGCAGGTGTAGACAGACACTAAACAAAGAAGTTAGGCACATAGTATGTTAAATGGTGGTAAGTGCTTTAGAGAATATAGAGCAGGGAAAGGGTAGAAATTGCTGACTTGTAGGGGAGTGTCAATAATTTTGGGCAAAGTCACAGGGAAAATCTTATAGAAAAGACACATTTGAGTAAAGGCTTTAAAAAGGTTAGGAAGAGTGCCATGTGGCTATCTAGGGGAACAAAACCTGAGCATTAGCAATCCAGCTGTCTACTACATAGAAGGAAGAAGCAACACAAAAGCCCAGAGGTGGGAACACGCCTGGCATATTTGAGGAAGAGCAAGAGGTTTACTGAGGGTGGTGTAGAGCAAATGAGGGGCAGGAAGACAGCTGAATAAATCAGAAGAATCAGAGATAATACTTCTCTCCCCACTATGGTTACTGTTTTTTCTAACGTGCCCAGTGTTTTGTAGGACATTTTGACAATAGCAGGTATAGTACAGTGTCTTTAAAGATATTCTTCAAAGACATGAGTCCAGAGGTTTATTACTCAGCCTTTGGTTATCAGAAGTGCTATTTCAGGTTGAAATGTTCCAATAAGTTATAAGCATGCTTAGACATTTGTCCAAGTCTTGCATTTCATCTTGGCAATCACACCAGAAAACATAACATAATAAAAAAAACCCTAAAAAATATTGGCAAACTAGGTAATTAATGGATCTTTTGTGGCTAAATAGCTGAAGACCAGTGAGATCCAGGGAGCTTAAAATATTTTCCAGGAACACCTGGGACTGAAAGCAACCCATTTTGTTAGTGCATTCTTGTGGTTATCAAAGATGACTCACTTTAGGAACTTATAGCAATCAGAAATCTGTTATTTATAAGAAAATAAAATCCAAATTCACCTGGCTGAAATAATAAAAGGGAAATTTATTGGTTCACACATAACTGAAAGGAATAGAGGATGCAAGTCTCAGAGGTGGCTTAATAACAGAAATTTAATGATAGCATCAAGGATTGCTTTTGTTGTAATTTTTTCCCATCTGAACACTCTGCCATCTATGGACTTGGTTTCATCCTCATGTTAGCTGGCGTCAAGATGGAAATTTGTCTGTGGGGAGCTCAGAGGATTTTATATTCACATGATGCCACCTAGCAAGAGAGAACCAATGTCTTTGTCCCAGAATTCTCAGCAAACTCCCGAAGTTCAATGTGATTGATAGGGTTAATCCATCCACTAATCTCCAAATAGATTATTTTCGCCAGAGGGATGCCGTCTGATGGAAGCCAGGAAATGAATCCAGATTCTCTTAAAGCTCATAAGCTAAGAGTGGGGAGTCGGACATGGTTTCCTCAAACTAAATTGAGGGAATCTTGACCCAAGAGAGAAGAGTATGACAGGAAGTGAGAAATGAAAATACAATATTTCAGAGTGATACAATACAAATACAGAGTGATACCATACAAATAAATTGTCTCTTTATTCTCAGGGCTTTGTACTGTCTGGGATAGGATAGGTGCTCATGTTGATCAACTTAATAAATGTTTACTGAGTGAATAAACATTCCTGATTAAGACTATAAAGGGAGAGGGCACAATTATCTTTGCCTTTGTATATTTTGTAGAAAACTGTTTTCTAATGTCCATGTTGAAACCTGTATATCTCAGCTATATTATTTCTAAAGAATGATTTTACTTCTGATTTTACCTTAAAACTCTCAATAGAATGATTTGGAGGACAAAATACGAATCTGATTTGAAATAGAATTAAGGTACTCTGAAAGGAAAGAATTTCACACCCAGAGACGTACAGTAAAGTTCAGGTAAATGTTCTTTGCATCTTAAAAAAAAAAAATAGAAAAACTTTTCTTTGCCTTTTCCTTGAAGTCATAAGTCAAGTTTCACTTTCAAGTAAACTGTTCTCTTTTGCAAATTTCTCAGCTCATCAGGGAACCAGAGGGCATTTAGAAGTTATATCTTTGCACATTGTTAGATAGCTTAAATACATTACTTCATTTAATTCTCACAAAAGTCTCACCAGGCAATACAGGATAGAGGTTAAGAATCCAGATATTGGACTCGGACTGCCTGGGATCAAATCCTGGCTCCTTCACTTGCTAGCTTTGTGACCTTGAGTCTATTTGATCTTCAAGGCCTCAATTTCGTCATCTTTAAATAGGGATATAATGTTTACTTCCTAAGTTTGTTATAAGGAATAACTGAGAATACTCAAAGTACTAAAGAGCATGCCTGGAATGTGGTAAGCGTTCGATAAATATTCCCTATTCCAATAACGCTGCTGCTGCTCCTTCTTTCCCCAAGTGGGAAGCTGGGACTCTGGAAATCTCAGGAACACTTTCACAAGCCCAAAGTTGTAATGTCATAAAGCCAGACTCAATTACCGGTGTGTTTGACTTTGATTCCACAGCTTTTTGTGTTTTACACACTGATCCCTCCAACACTTGTATTTTTACTGACATGTGCATACAACTTTCTTAATATTAAATTGTCATCTCAGTGAAATTTAGACTTTGAGTATTCCTCATAATACCACAGGGTTCTCACACAAGCTTTGCCACCCTGCGGGAGCTCAATATATACTGCTAATGTGTTCAGAGATGTCCTGTAGGGAATCCTCACTCCAGGTTGGCAATAGAAAAGACATCAGCACTAGAAGGCATCCTTGGAAAGGCACATCCTCACCTAGGAGGACGGGGCACATCAGCCCTCTTCATTAGCTTTCACTCATAAATATCATGCCACAAAATGATTTATCACATCAATTGCTTGTTAAGCAAATTGGAAGGGCTTAGAGAATCAGATTAAATTAAATTAAATATAAAGAATTAAATAATAAAAGGAAATTTATTGGTTCAGATATAACTGAAAAAACCTGGAGGACTCAAGCTTCATGGGTGGCTTAATATAGCAATTGCACGATAGCATCAAGAATTGGTTTTGCTGTGATTTTTTTCCCCATCTGTATATGTAACAGGGCCAGACTAGAAAAGGTGTATCATTATATGTGATATTCACCAGGCCTGGTTAAAGATGGCTCAGAAATAAGGGACACTTTTCCTATAGGACATCAAAACTTATGCAGAGACTTCAAGCTTCCTCTTACATATGAGGCTTGTTACTCTTCTATTGTATGTTCAGCATAAAGTCATAGGGAAAAATTATCTGTTTCAGCATGCAATGGCTGAAAAAAAACCACTCCAAAAATTATCAAAATTAATGTAGGTGGGATTTGAACTACTTAAACATTTTCTTTTCTCTGTATTTTCTTTTGTAATGAAGATATTAGTTTATATTAAAATGAATTTATGTGTAAGAAATATGTCAATATTGAACTTTCTGCCAAACTTAAAGGGCTAGAATAATTTTGAAAAAGTCAAACTTAAAAATTCATGTTATAGTAACCTATGTTGAGTTAATGAAGGTTTCTAAGGTGTTACATGAAACTGCATGAACAAAGATGTTATACACCAAGTGAAAACAATTCTCAAGAACTGTCAGATGCATATTTAATAAGGAGACAGAACCCACATAGCACACACACCACAAGCATCAAACATATCACAAACAAAAAATAAAATTTCAATGAACTCAAATTTCCGGGCAAATAAAACTAATTATATCAATACATTGTGCCTATTATACAGAAAGAATTTCAGGTCAAATCCAGTCATCTAACAGATAAAATGTAACATATTAAAAGCATTATTATATTTTCAATCTTAAGAGTGTTTTTTTTAAACCAGAAGAAAATGTTATTCTGTCTAAGTGTGCCAGTGTGTGTGTATGTGTGTGTACACTGTTATGTGATTATACAAAGCATATTTAACAAACTGCTTTGTGGTAACAAGACTGAGAGCTAATTACATTTCAAAGAATACATTTGATCTCTCAGTCCAAGTATTTTCAGTCTCCCATATTTAGAAGGAAATTTAAAGATGAAGACATGTCAAAAGATGCTCCTTGTGTGTGCAATTGTCAGAGGATTCCTGCAATTTAGTAGGATCTAGAACATTTTGCAGTAAATGATCCAAAAGGAGAAAGCCAGATTAGTCTGATCTCTCACTGTGCTAAGCCTGATCAAATTAAGCTGCATAACTAACCCAAAATAGCTAGCAAGGGAGATGGGCAACAGGGTAAAAAGTCAGAAAAGAATAAAGAATTTCCACAAGAAAAAAAATATGACCTTTTGTCTTTGGAAGTAGGGCACTTGCCAAAAAGGAAACTGCTTTTGAGTAGAATCTAATTCAGAGCATTGAGCTTCATGAAATCCCTTTGTCAGCACATTAGCACGTTATCTATTTTGTCTATAAACAAAGAGAGAATAGAACATTTTAATGCTTTCCCAACACTATTCCAATATGTAAGAATTATTTTCACTTCTTTTATTTTGGAAACAATTATGCTGCAGAAAAAATTATGAGAAAAAACTAAAGCAGATGATCATTTGGTTAAACCTATTTTCCTTTGTATTCTGCATTCTTAGTTTTATAATAATTCTATTTTTAATCCTTAGGAGCTTTGGTCCATAGTACATTACTCTTGTAATTCTCATGCTCCAGTTTCTTTTCAGTGTGTATAACTCTCTCTCTAACACTACTGAAAATAATGAAATATATTTATATTTATAAATGTTTAGCTCTATAGAAGTTCAGAGTAAGTCACCCCAAGATGTGCCACTTTGGCTTGAAGATTCTTTCAAGCTAAAAACAATCAAGGCCCCTGAAGACTCAGGAAGAAACTTTGACCTTCGCCCTACCTGCCTAAAAGGATTTAGACTAAGTTCCTGCTCCAGGAAGGGAGCTATCACCATAGAGACATTATAATGTGAAGAAGGGGTAGTAGACAGGGAGGAATTGAGCAAGGTCTGTTTGTTAACATTTCTTTTATGTCTCCTTGTTTCTGAATGGGTCAGCAAACATTTGCTTACCAAACATGTACTCTTTTTCATCTTCCTGTGAGTTGCTCTTTTTCCCTCTGAAATCTTGAACACTCAATCCCTTCTCTTCAGTTTAAGATGACATATATATATATATCCCACTTTGTTTGGCTGTCTTTGGGATCTCATGTTTATGTGGATTCCCTGTACTTATTCAATTAAATTTTATTTCCTACTGCCACTCTGTCTCACGCCAATTTCATTCCTAGACCAGACAGAAGAAGCTTGAAGAGTATAGTAAAATTTTTCCTCCCCAAAAGTGTTGAGTCAGGATATAAACATCAGAGCTTCTGAGAGATGAGAAATTCTATATGGGTACATATGTATCGCAGGTTTTTTTTATGGCCATTGACACAAACTCTCAGGATCTACTCTGGTCCTTTGGTTGGTGGGGCTCTCAGGAAGTGAAGATCTTGGAGCACCCAGAGAGGAAATGGGTTCCAGTCTGACAAACCTAGCTTAATTCTTAGCTGTGAATGAATTTTGGAGAACACAACTATAGATCTTTTCCTGAGCAAATTTCACTTTTTGTTTTATTTCTTTAAGTTGAATCAGAACCCTGAGAAAGGCCTGAACATTTAAGCTATCTTAGAACTGTACCACATTATGAGTATTTTCTGCTGAAGGGAAGTATGAAAAGATCCAGGTCTGAATAAGGTCTTACCAGCTATAAACTTGGAGTGAAACTTAGATTTAGGGACCTCATTTTGTCTTGTATGTATTGAAATGGTCTAGAAACTGTCTGTGTCTCTATTACCTCAAACCTGGGTTGTCATGATCATGCAACTAGAGTTGCTAGAATGACATGAGGGCAATTCTACATAAAATAATTATATTCACATCTTTTTTGTTTTGCTTTGTTTGGGGCCTGGTTAAAAATATGAAACAACCAACAAGCAAGATAGGCTAAGACACTTATTGTGAACTGGGATCCCAAATCAATATTCAATATTTGCAACTTCCCTATCTGTTTGGTTCTGAGCTTCCTGTCTCTCTTTGCATAGTTATAGCTTTATTTATTTAGTTAGTTGTTTACAGCTACTTTATCTTCAGATTTTTCTTATTCAAGACAAATTGCATTTAAATGTGCTCCGCTAATCACTAAATGTACTTTATGGAAAAGAAAGCCCAACCAGGCACATCTGAGGCAGTGACAGCAAAACAATCCAATCATTTATTTAAATGAATTAACCTAAATGTTTTATGCATAAAAAGTTCAATAACTTATAAATCTTAGAAGTTAGCCCGTGTTTATCAGAATTTTAAGAGCCTTTTATCCTCTGTAAAATATTTCTATCTAAATCATGGTCATGACATTTCATTTAAAATAAAAGGAAGGCTCTGAAAAATCCCCACAATTTCCTTATTTGTAATCAGGAATACTGATTAACACAAGTTCAGTTTTCCATTACAGGGTAATACAGTGATAAGATAAAGCTTCAATTTCAAGGTTGAAATAATACTGCCTAATTCTACTGTGTGTTTTCACCTTGAATATTTTTTTTTTTTACTGGAGTAGTTATGTTTCAAGTAATTAAGATGCTGCAACTCTCTTTGAAGCCCCAAGAATCTAATCACTTATACAAAAAAGGTTTTATTCCCATAAGTTAACTGCTGGAAATTGCAGATGTTTTTAAGCAATTTTACATTCCAGACTTTGACCGCACCTCCTGACTTTAGTCACACATCCTGACTAAAGAGTAGGATGAACTTTGCTACTTAGTGTCATCCATGATTTTGTTAAAGAAAACCAATTCACTTTTAACGTCACCTGGATTTTAGCCCCTCTCACCAAAGCAGTATATAATAAAATGATTTTTATTGATTTCTCCACAGAAAAAACAAAACTTTCTAAACATCAAGCTCCATTTTCTTTGTAAGAAAACAATCAGGATTTGTAGCTATCCCCATTTAGACCTGTTAGCCCAGATAATTCTCTGTTTACACTTTCCTTTCAAATCCCTCAACAGGTTGCAAAACAGAAGTCCATAAGCAATCTTTCCTCTAATATTCTGCAATGCCTTCTTGATTTTTTTTTATTCAACCAGAAGGCATATCTTTATTTTCGACAGAAAAATCAACAATTTAACCTCCTTGAACTTATACAATGGAAGTTTTTCCGTCTGTGACAAGTAGATAGAACCGATTAACACAAAGAGAGCAGAGAATGATTGAAAAGCTGTTTGACAGTTGACACTTGAGATGACTTGAGAGCAAGATGGCAGTCAAAATTTACCATACAAAGGACCATTTCTCGGACATTCCAGAAATAGTTGAGGGGAATTTTGAGGATCGTCTGACATCACACAAGCGGGAGTTGCCTAAGTCAACAGATTGTAAAATATAATCTTATATCAAAACAGATATAACTTATAAGGCTGTATCCAGAATATTTATGGTCATGCTATGACACTTAATCTTTCATGGCTTGACACTAGAGATTTTGGGGAAACTTCTGTTACTACTATTCAGATACATGTACCGGTACACAAGAGATTGGTATGTGACAGCTGAAGTGGATGGAAGGAGATTCAAAACCAAAGCATCTGCCTCAGGCCTGTTGTGGGGTAGAAAAAATTATTTTCCTTCTCCTCTTCTAGGCTCTTGACTGAACATGCTTGTAATTCAGAGAGATTAACAGGAGAAAAAGGAATAAGTTTAATAACATGTGTACCCCCTGTATACATGGGAGATACCTGGGAAAACTGAGTAACTCCCCCAAATGGCCCAAGCCATCACTTTAAGTATCATCTCTAGCTAAATAAAGTGGATGTTAGAGGTTGGGTAGCCAGTTTTGAGAGGTTACCAGGAAAACATATAGTAAATAGGGTAACGTTGCTATGCAAATTTAGACCCTTCTCTGCCCATAAATTTCTAGACAGTCACTCTCCTCTTCCTGTTACAGAGAGGATGATTTCTCTTAAAACTGTAAATGTCCCTTACAAAGACGTAACTTCTGCATGGTTTTCAGAGCTTCTCCTGTGTCTGCTGTTTCTTAAAAATAATTATTATGCCAAAGAGGCATATTTTGGTATGGCAAAATGTGCTCCTCATCAACGGACATGTATAATGCACTATTGCAACGGATACATTACAGAATGCTATCAATAATTTTTTGACCTGGAAAACACTGAGAAGCTAAAAAATGAAGTAGTATGTTTTTAATGATATTCACTTTTATAGCCCTCAGATATGTTATTAGGATGACAAGCAATCAAAAGCAAACAAAAAAACAGTCAAGTCAAATTAAGAGTAATTCTTTGATAGAAATAATATACAGGACTTCCAAGCACCTGAAAAACTATATAATTTCCTAAAATTATAATATTTTCTTAGGTTAGCTCTGTTTATCGAAAGTCTAAAGTAGCAGACAAAAAAAAAAGAAATATAAATTTGTCATGAAACTTCAGTCTTCTGTTAGAACAAAAGACTTTATTTATCAGAATAGATGAATATGTAATGTATTTGTTGAATGCAAATATGTGTTGATTGAATGCATGAGTGACTGAATGAATGAATTAGATACATAGAGGAGGGAAATTTGTTCTCTACCCTTCTAGGTTCTTTTGGCTATCTTATTAATTAAATTGACATAAGTCAGATTAACAGGAGAAAAACAAATTTAATTGCATATGCACGAGAGCCCCACAAAGACATGAGAGGCTCAAAGACAGTCAGGCAATTGAGGCTTATATGCCATCCTGAGCTAAGGAGAAGTGGGTAGGGATCTGGGACTTCCAAGGGTAGGAAGAATTCACAGGAAGATGCGAAGAGCAAATATTTGGTAAACAAATGTTTGTCGTGCCATGCAGAGATAATGGGACACAGAGAAGAATTTGAACAAACAGGCCCTGCTGAGCTCCCCACAGTTTACCTCATCTAGCTCATACTCTTTGTAGTAATCTCTGGTGATAGCTGTCTTCCTGGACCAGGCACTCCACCTAAATGCTTAGAAGCAGTTAAAGGGGAGGTAAAAAAGCTCTTCATAAGTGTTTTGGGCCTTGATTATTTTTAGTTCAAAATAATCCACATATCAAAGTGGCACATTTTGGGGATGCTTATTCTGAACCATGTCAGATACTTATTGTTATTCCTAGGAATATTGTCTAGCCTATTCAGTGGAGGACTTTCTAGTATTATCAAATGGAAAACCAACCCCGCCCCCCAACTCTAAGTGGCAAACCTATATGAAATATTTATTTCTATGATACTGTGTTTATTCATCTTGATGGAACCCCCAAAAATCTTATGAAAGCTTTCCAGACTTCTGCATGAAGAATGTTGGAGAATTAAATTTGAGGAATGTTATTTACTATTTCTGTAACAACCCAAGTGAGAATAAACCCCAGATTTCACCAACCCTAGAATTCATTACATTTGACCTGTCATTGGACCTTCATTCTTATATGCTGACTCACTTGGCTGCAGGTTCTCAAAGACAAAAGATTTCAGTGTTCTCAGAGCAGACGGCAAAAGAAAAACTGGCCACTAGAACACTGTCAAGCAGACTTTTTCATAAGTATCATCTTACAAAAGCAAAAGCGGAGCAAATATACCACAAGAGAGAACGTAGAGGAGGTAGTTGGGAGTTTCAGTTTCAAATTCTGAGTATTTTGGTACCATAACAAAAGTCAATTCACATTTTATCAGGAGAGTCTTGAGAATACCACTGAGAAGAAAAATCTATATTTTCAACATCGATCTGTGTAAATGTTTGAAAACAATATTTAAAAATATATCAGAATTCTATTACTCAGCACACTCTTTCATAATTTTGGACTTGCTGGCAGGAAGGACAAGCTGGTATCTTGGATGTGATTCTGCTTTAGATAATCTTCGCGAGAAGCTGAAGTAGAAGTACAAGGTATGTGAGTTGTTTCTGCTGTTCTCTCCCCGAACAGCTTTGCTTTGACACTGGAAGGTTGAAGAACAATCTTCACATAGGTGCTCTGCATAATTAAAAATATCCGCTACACGTTGAATATTATGGCCATTAAAATTTAAGAGTAGTTGACTGGCCACATGTCAGCTGCATTGGCAAGGAAAGATTCACCTCAAAGAGACACAGTAAAGTAAGTATAAAATTTATCCTTTGAAATTTGTCCTGGTTCCCTTCTAAATTCCTGTACATTTTAGATGCTGTGTCATTAACACAAATACACCCCTAACATACCTCCAGTTAAGTACAGACAGGAGAAAGCTCCTTTCCTTCATTTATTATGTTGAAATTTGAATATTGCTGTTAGCTTGCCTACTAGCTTTGATCATAGGCACCATAGAAATAATTAGACGTATAGATGGAAAAATAGTTAAGTGTTCACCAAGTTCCATGTCTGCTGTTGTTGAGGATACACTAACCACTAGTTTTCAATTTAAGCTTTTTCATTGTGGTAAAAGCCTCCAGATTTTTTAATGAATGGCTATCATCTTCCAGGCCCAAGACATCACTATTTCAACTGGAAGACAGTAAGACATTTCTGAACAAAAGGAACAGCGGAGACTCCCAAGTAATGGATCCCTATTTATTTTTAAAGTAATCAATAGTTGTTTGCAAGTAATTGCCCAGTATAATCTGTAAGTAAGGTGAAATTGAAAACACACATCTGAGTTATGAGGTTGTCTAATCTGTTCAAATTAGGGGATAAATTACAAATAATCCTGAGACATCTAGTGTTGGTAAAATATCATTATGACTTTTACAAGACCAGTTCTGTACTATATATTCTGTGTGAATTTCAGAGGAAGAGTAAACTTCCTTGAACTACTGAACTACTACACTGATTGAAGTTAAGTACTACATTTCTATAGAAATCAATGAAGCTAATCACACAGGCACAGTTCAACGTTTCCCATTCAGCAGTCTTGAAAATACTTGAATATCATAATTGGTCTGCAGCTGAGCACATTTGGTCTTCAAATCCAAGGGGGATGAAGTATCCTTCTCAATTCACCATGCAAAAGTGAATGATGAAAGATTTAAACCACAGAGTGGTGTGGTGGCTGTTAAAGAGACTACTCTCGAAATGGTTGCAGAGGGCGACGGTCTCTTGTTCCTACTCCTTTTTAAAAGAATAGCACTGAGCACTGCAAACATGCTAATTATTTGTAAGCACACAATGCATTGAGAACTAGAGCTTTGTTTTTTTGGGAAAAAAAAAATAAATGTCTCTTACCAGTAAAAGGACCTCAGGAATCCTAACTAATGGTTCAGGGAACATCAGGTCAAAGCGTTGTTCTAAACACTTAATCCAGCATGTGCTCTGAAAACAACGGTTATCTTGAGAAAAAAGGTTTCTGGTATTGTTGATTCTGTTTTGCAGATTAGAAAACCGAGATGTAGGGCATCTATCTAAGTGTATGGTCAGAGCGGTCTGGATCCTGTAGACTTGAGTTTAGACATGCAATCCCTTCTCTAAACTGTTCAAACAGAATTATCAGCGTGGGAAGTATTCTGTTTCTAAGAGGGCAAAAAGGTGTATCCTTTGTGTATTGATGCTTATGGGCAAACGTGTGTATAAGGTATAAGTGGGCAAAGCAGAAAACATTGATATGAGTCGGTGTCCAGGTCTGACTTATGCCTCACACTACAGTAGTACCACGAAGATCTTCACTTTCTTTCCTTTCTTGGATTTTTATCTACAAAATCGAGATGATGTTTAGCTTCTAGATATTACAAGAATGTAGAGAATGTTTCTTGCACTTAATGAACATATTAATGCATGGCTTTGACTATTTCAAGACAGTAGCTTCTCAAATGGGGAGTCCAGTGCTTCTCCCTGGGGTGGTCTTTGCAGTGATGCTATCAGGGTATGTGGAGTCATGAAAAATAGCCACCCATGTATGTTTTGAGAGAAGGATAAAGGAGATGAAAGTGTGATACCTCTTATAAAATGTAAGGTAAGCCCCATGACTCCAGTAGCTCAAAGCAATGTTTCAATTATGGCTGCAGAAGATAGAGTTTTGGGGAGTCCCATACCACCACAAAGAAAATCAGTTCCCCCTGCTGTCCATCCACTTAGGAAAGAAATACTCTACCTTATTGGAATGCTGAGTTTTCCGTCAAGGAAAGACAGCCAAGATTCGACAAGGGCATTTTTTAAAGCTTGTGAAGATGGACACAAGGCAACTAAATTACTTTTTTTTTTTTTTTTTGGTATAAGTGCACGTAGTTATACACACAGGACGTGTCTGCTCTAATATACATTCTGTCAATTCCTATTATCTCTGCAAATCAACCCCTTCCTGAGTGGCCCAAATCCTGTAGTGGCATTTCCATTTTCCAGTCACCGAGGATCAGTAAACTAATTCACTTCTCAACAAATATTTATTAAATGTCATTGTTGTCTCTCTCTTCTCACTTGCCTCACATTTCAACCAATTGTCTGGTCAGCTACCCCAAATCCTTTTTCGAATAGAATTAAGTATAAATAAATTACAAAACAAGCAGATGACATCAAATCACCCAATCTTACTGAATCATCCTCTCCAACTATTCTATAGACCCTGATTTATTTTAATTTCTATGTACAAATGAAAATTATGAAGAAGTTCTTTAAAAATAATAAA